>NC_135954.1:109812666-109923683 GCF_053455715.1 Rhinoraja longicauda | reverse complement strand
GGGGAGAACGTACAAACTCCGTACAGACGGCGCCCGTAGTCGGGATGGAACCTGAGTCTCCGGCACTGCATTCGCTGTAAGGCAGCAACTCTTCCGCTGTGCCACCGTGCCGCCCTTGTGAGGCAGTGCCTCCTGTAGATTCCTGTGATGGGGAAGAGGCAGGAGAATGGGGTTGAGAGGGAAAGATAGATCAGCCACGATTGAATGGGCCGAATGGCCTGATTCTGCTCCTATCCCTTATGAACATGACGGGAGGCATTCTCTGTCAACTCCTTCGTTCTCCTGATTCGGGGATTCACAGCGCTGGGTCTCAGAGTATCCGTGAATGAGCCTTCTCCAACCTCTGCTTCCCAAGTGGGCGGTCACGGTGGCGCAGCGGTAGAGTTGCTGCCTGACAGCGAATGCAGCGCCGGAGACCCGGGTTCCATCCCGTCTACGGGCGCCGTCTGTACGGAGTTTGTACGTTCTCCCCGTGACCTGCGTGGGTTTTCTCCGAGATCTTCGGTTTCCTCCCTCACTCCGAAGACGTGCATTTTTGTTTGGTTAATTGGCTTGGTGTACGTGTAAACATTGTCCCTAGTGGGTGTAGGATAGTGTTAGTGTGCGGGGATCGCTGGGTCGGCGCGGACCCGGTGGGCCGAAGGGCCTGTTTCCGAGCTGCATCTCTAAACGAAACTAAAACAAACATGTTGTGCCTCTCTCGGCCATTTCCCGCTGGCCAGCGTGGTCCCCACACTCACCCCTCTCCCCTTTCTCTGGTGGTGGGCCGCAGACCTTCCCGATGGACATGACAGAGGACGACTTTATCAACATGCTGCTGGAGATGCTGAAGACGGCCGAATTTGATGTGAAAGAGGCGATCATAACGGCTCTGAGTTTCCTGCTGCCACAAATGCCCCAGCAGGTCATCGACCACACACAAGACACCATCATAACCGCCTTAAGAAGGGGCAGGGAAAAAAGGGTACAAACCAAACCCCACCCTGGGGGCTCATCCCCCTCCCTCCCTCAGCATCCTCACCCCCACATAGGGGCTCTCCGCCCCCCTCCCCATTGCACCCCCCCCCCCCCCCCATCTAACCCCCTCTCCACCCTGGGGCTCACCACCTTTTCCCCAACCCCCTTCCCCACCACACCCAGGGGCTTCCCCCACTCTCATCCCCCACCCAGGAGCTCCCCTCACCCCTCCCCCACACCCCCCTCCTCCGCACCGCCTCCCCCCATGCACACCCCTCGCCCTGGGGCCCCCACCACTTCCCCACCCCCACCTCCCAGGGGTTCCCCCACCCTCACCCCCCATCCCCACCCCCCACCCTCACCCCCCATCCCCACCCCTCACCCTCACCCCCCCATCCCCACCCCCCACCCTCACCCCCCATCCCCACCCCCCCACCCTCACTCTCACCCTCACCCCCCATCCCCACCCCCCCACCTTCACCCTCATCCCCACCCCCACCCTCACCCCCCATCCCCACCCCCCACCCTCACCCTTACCCCCCCATCCCCATCCCCACCCCCCACCCTCACCCTCATCCCCACAACCCCCACCCTCACCCTCATCCCCACAACCCCCACCCTCACCCACACCCCCCACCCCCCACCCCCCACCCGCATCCCCCACCCCCACTCTCGCCCCCCATCCCCACCCTCACTCTCACCCTCATCCCCACAACCCCCACCCCCACCCTCATCCCCCACCCCCACCCTCATCCCCCACCCCCACCCTCATCCCCCACCCCCACCCTCATCCCCCAACCTCACCCCTTCATCCTCACCCCCCATCCCCACCCCCCACCCTCACCCCCCATCCCCAACCCCACCCTCACCGCCCACCCTCATCCCCCACCCCCACCCCCACCCCCACCCCCACCCCCACCCTCATCCCCCACCCTCACCCCTTCATCCTCACCCCCCACCCTCACTCCCCACCCTCATCCCTCACCCTGAGGCTCACCACCACCCCCCC
Source organism: Rhinoraja longicauda (assembly GCF_053455715.1). NCBI lineage: Eukaryota > Metazoa > Chordata > Chondrichthyes > Rajiformes > Arhynchobatidae > Rhinoraja > Rhinoraja longicauda. Next base: position 109,921,717 of record NC_135954.1, on the reverse strand, counting down.
CCCCCCCCCCCAGGGGCCCCCATCCTCACCCTGGGGCTCCCCATCATTTCCCTCCCACCCCCTCTCCGCACCCCCTCCCCACAGGGGCTCCCCCCACCCTCACCCTGAGGCTCCCCACCACTTCCCCCCCAACCCCCCCCCCCTTCCCCCATCACTCTGGGGATCTGACTCCCTCACCTTACTCCCTCCTCTCCTCACACCCCTCGTGACTCCCTCCCCTCTCAGTAATACTCTCTGCATCTGTACCTGCAGACCTACGACCATGAGGAGTTTATCCGGGCTGCCCTGTACGTAATGAATCAGGTCAACCCGCACTCTCTGGAGTTGATGATGGAGCTAATGGTCCAATACTTCCAGAGCGACATTGTCCTCAGGTTGGTGGCTCTGCTCTTTACACTGTAGAGATCCGGCGCGGAGACAGGCCCTTCAGCCCATCGAGCCCACGCCCACCAGCGATCCCCACACACTCGCACCACCCTGCACAACAGCGGCAATTTACAATTCACCACGCCAACTACCCTACAAACCTGCACGTCTTTGGAGTGTGGGAGGAAAGCGGAGCACCCGGAGAAAACCCACGCAGGTCACGGGGAAAACGTACAAACCCCGTACAGACAGCACCCGTAGTCAGGATTGAACCCGGGTCTCTGGCGCTGCGAGGCAGCAACTCTACTGCTGTGCCACCGTGCCTCCCCTCAAACAGATTGTACTCATCTCATGTTTCTATGTTTCATGTGCCTACACCTCTCGTCCCACGCCCACCGACTCCTCCCCTGCCCTCCCTCCCCCCTCCCACGACATCCAAGATGTCTTTCTTTAGAGAACGTGGGAATCCCCCCTGCCGTTATAGATGGGACCATCACCCCATCTCCTCTGTGTCCCGTCGCCTTGCTCTGGCTTCCCCCCTCCCCCAGCCACGTTCCCCGGCCCTCATCTGTCACCCCACCAGCCTCTGGGTCCAACACATCATCCTTCCTCATTTACACCATCTCAAACATGCCCCCACCACCAGTCGCATCTTCCCACCTCCACTCCTTTCCGCTTTCGCTCCGCAACTCCCTCCCCTCCCAAACCACCCCCCCCCCTTCAGGTACCTCCCCCTGCAACTGCGGGGGGGTGCAACACCTACCCTCCTTCACCTCCACCCAGGGACGATATCAGTCCTTCTCAGGTGAGTTATTGGTTCATGTGCATCTCATATCATATATCATATCATATATATACAGCCGGAAACAGGCCTTTTCGGCCCTCCAAGTCCGCGCCGCCCAGCGATCCCCGCACATTAACACTATCCTACACCCACTAGGGACAATTTTTACATTTGCCCAGCCAATTAACCTACAAACCTGTACGTCTTTGGAGTGTGGGAGGAAACCGAAGATCTCGGAGAAAACCCACGCAGGTCACGGGGAGAACGTACAAACTCCTTACAGTGCAGCACCCGTAGTCAGGATCGAACCTGAGTCTCCGGCGCTGCATTCGCTGTAAAGCAGCAACTCTACCGCTGCGCCACCGTGCCGCCCTGACTTCATCTACTGCATCCGTGTCGGTGTTCCCGATGTGGACTCCAATACATCGGCAAGGCTAAGCGTAGACTTGGCGACCGTTTTGCCAAACACTTGCGCTTGGTCTGCCAAGACCTACTGGATCTCGGGTGCGCACCGTTTCTGCCCTTCCCCTTCCAAACACATTTTGCACTCGAGCTCCACATTTCACTGCATCCGCTGTTCCAGGTGTCAACTTCTATCCATCGGCGAGACCAAGCGCAGGGTCGGCGATCGTTTCGCTGAACACCTCCGCTCAGTCCGTCTAAACCTACCTGATCTCCCGGTGGCTCAGCACTTCAACTCCCCCCTCCCATTCCCAATCTGACCCTTTCTGTCCTGGGCCTCCTCCATTGTCAGAGTGAGGCCCAGCGCAAATTGGAGGAACAGCACATCATATTTCGCTTGGGTAGTTTACACCCCAGCGGTATGGACATTGACTTCTCTAACTTCAGATAGTCCCTGCTTTCCCTCTTTATCCCCTCCCCCTTCACAGTTCTCCCACTAGTCTTCCCGTCTCCGATTACATTCTATCTCCGTCCCGCCCTCTCCCCTGACATCAGTCTGAAGAAGGGTCTCGACCCGAAACGTCACCCATTCCTTCTCTCCTGTCTGACCCGCTGAGTTACTCCAGCATTTTGTGTCCATCTTCACATTTCACTACTCTGATCTCATTACCACACGGCCTTTGGAATCCGTTTCATGTCTGGCCTTTATCACTTACTCCACCCATCTGCAATCAACCACCCTCCCCTCACCTGGATCCACCTATCACTTGCCAAGGCTTTGTCCCACTCCCATCCCTCTCCCAGCTTTCTTGCCCCTACTACAATCAGTCCAAGTCACAGGGAGAAGGTGCAAACTCCACACAGATAACACCCCACTGTAAATATTGATAACCATCTTCACTGTCTACAGTACCCTCTACCCATTAAACTTACTAGACATACCTTGTATATTCTTATCCAAATTATTGACGTAGATGAAACATCATTAGGCCCAGCACCGAACCCTGAGGCACACCACTCGTCACTCGTCCAGTCCAAACATTAATCTTCCACCATCACGATCTATGAAGCCAATTCTTTATCCAGTCGGCTCGATGTCCTTAGATCCCATGTAATCTAACCATCAAGAATAGCCCACCATGTGGAACCTTATCAAGCGCCTTTAATTTAAACGTCTGAAGAAGGGTCTTAACACGGAACATCACCTATTCCTTCTCTCCAGAGATGCTGCCTGTCCTGCTGAGTTACTCCAGCATTTTGTGTCAATCGTCATTTTAAACCAGCATCTGCAGTTCCTTCCTACACTTATCAAACGCCTTGCTGAAGTCTATGTAGACAACATCCATAGATCTGCCCTCCTCAACATTTTTGGTTAGTGTTTGAAAAAACTCAATCAAATTTGTGAGACCAATCTCCTGTGTATAAAACCATGTTGATGATCCCTAATCAGCCTCTGTCTATTCAAATGCAGGTCATCGGTGATGTCCTCATTCTTTAGGGAACGGGGGTTCCCCCCTTCCATTATAGATGAGGCTCTCACTAGGGTCTCCTCGATATCCCGCAGCTCCGCTCTTCCTTCCCCTCCCCCCATTCCCAACAAGGACAGAGTCCCCCTTGTCCTCACCTTCCACCCCATCTGCGGTCGCATACAACATATGATCCTCCAACATTTTTGCTACCTCCAACGGGATCCCACTACTGGCCACATCTTCCCATCTCCATCCCTTTCTGCGTTCCGCAGAGACCGTTCCCTCCGCAACTCCCTGGTCCACTCGTCCCTTCCCACCCAAACCACCCCCTCCCCAGGTACTTTCCCGTTCCTTGCCGCTCTTCTTAAATAGAGGCATAACATTAGCCACCCTCCAGTCGTCTGGCACCTCACCTGTGTCTAACAACGATTCATATATCTCAGGGCTCCTGCAATTTCTTCTCTAACTCCCCATATTGTCCTCGGATATATCAGATCAGGAACGGGAGCCTGGGAGATTTATCTAACTTCTAACTTAGGGCATCTAGCACCCCCTCAATGGTAATGCAGACTGTCCTCCAGACATTTCCATTAATTGTCCCAAGCTCCCCAAACTTCAAACCTTTCTTTCACAGTAAAAATATTCATTGAAGACCTGGCCAATCTCCTGTGGCTCCTTACATAGATGTCTTCTTTGGTTTCCAAGCGGCCCAATCTCTCTCTAGTTACCCCTTCCCCCTTAATTGACTAATAAGACCTCTTTGGATTTTCCTTAATTGTATCTGCCAAAGCCATCTCTTGCCCCTCCATTGTTGCCCCTCCCGATTTCCTTCTCAAGCCCTAGCCTCGGTCCCCAACACTCCTCAGGGTTTGAGCGGGCGTTGGGTCGAGGCTGGGCTGGGTGCAGTTGCTCGGGAAGCAGAAGGCTCCCGGGAACCTGGTCTCAGCGTCGGCCGTGTTTCCCAGGAGGACCATCAAAACCGTCCTGGAGGGCTTGGGCCTCCAGGATCCGCACAACATCTTTGAGGAGGAGCTGATGAGCTGGGCCTCCAAGGACGCCCAGAGGACCATGACCGAGGAGAGGTTCCGGATCAAGTGCCAGGCCTGGCTCAAAGAGTGGATGCAAAAGCTCAAGGTACCAATGTAGGGGATGGGCGTGGCTGGCTGCAGTCCCAGAGCGGCCAGTGGAGGAGACCACACACTGCGGTGCACTGAAGATTGTCTGACCGTGACTTTGGTCTGCCTGCATTTGGAGTATCGCGTGCAGTTCCGGTCGCCCCATGACAGGGAGGGTGTGGAGGCTTTGGAGAGGGTGCAGAGGAGGCTCACCAGAACGCTGCCTGCATTAGCTGAGTTGGGTTTAGTTTAGTCTATTACTGTCACGTGTTTCGAGGTACAGTGGAAAGCTTATCATGCAGTAAATGATAATGCCATTTTTCCTGTATCTATAAACTGTGGATATGTGCCTGAGGACATTGTGGGAGGAAATTGCCGGAGCCCTGGTTGAAATTTATGAGTCGTCCTTAAATACAAGTGGCAAATGTTGAGCCTCTGTTCAAGAAGGGCTGCAGGGAAAAATACTGGGAACTATAGGATGGTGAGCTTAACATCTGCAGTTGGAAAGTTACTAGAGAGTATTCTGAGGGACAGGATAGACAGGCATTTGGATGGGGCAAGGGCTGATTAGGGATAGTCAAGCATGGTTTTGTATGTGGGAGGTCGTTGCCAGATAAAGTACAATTAAAGATAGATCAAAGGTCTCCAATGAAATAGATGAGAGGTCAGGACTGCAATCTAGCTGGTGGGAGGATGGTTCAGTTGCCTGATAACAGCTAGGAAGAAACTGTCCCTGAATCTGGTGGGAGAGGGGAGAAGAGGGAGTGGCCAGGGTGCGACTTGTCCTTGACTACGCTGCTGTCCTTGCCGAGGCAGCGCGAGGTGTGAATGGAGTCAATGGAAGGGAGACACAAAATGCTGGAGTAACTCAGCGGGACAGGCAGCATCTCTGGGGAGAAGGAGTGGGTGACGTTTCGGGTCGAGACCCTTCTTCAGACAATGGAAGTGAGGTTAGTTTGTGTGGTTGTCTGGGCTGCGTCCATAATTCTCTGAATTTCTTGCGGTCTTGGATGGAGTTGCTCCTAAACCATGCTGTGATGCATCCCGATAAAATGCTTTCTACGCACACCTGTAGAGGTTGGTGAGAGTTGTTGGGCTGAAGTTGCCGAACTTCCTCGGCCTTACAAGGGAGCAGAGGTGTTGACGCGAAAAGGAGAGGATGGACAGACGTTTGTTTTCTCTGGAGAGTCGGAGGCTGAGGGGAGACAGGGGAGAGGGTACAGCTTGACCTACTCGTGGGTCGCACACAGTGAATGGCAGGGCTCTGGGGAGTGTGGTGGACCAGAGGGATCTCAGAGTGCAGGCACACAGTGAATGGCAGGGCTCTGGGGAGTGTGGTGGACCAGAGGGATCTCGGAGTGCAGGCACACAGTGAATGGCAGGGCTCTGGGGAGTGTGGTGGACCAGACGGATCTCGGAGTGCAGGCACACAGTGAATGGCAGGGCTCTGGGGAGTGTTGTGGAGCAGAGCAGTCTCGGAGTGCAGGCACAGAGTTTGTTGAAAGTGATATCACAGGTGGTCAAGAAGGCTTTTGGCGTCATTGGCCACCAGTCAGAGTACTGAGCATGTTGGTCAGCATGGACAAGGTGGGCTGAAGGGCCTGTTTCCATGCTGTATGTCTCTGTGACTATGATAGAAGAGGTGTGAATTGTGAAGTCAGTGAAGGGAATAGAGGTGGTAGGGGACGAGGGAAAAGGGTGTGAATGCAGGTGGGGCACAGTGAAGAGAGGGAGGGGGGGAAAGGAGGGGGGTTGGGGTCTTTGTAGGTCAGTTATCTAAAGTTGGAGAATTCAATGGTCATAGTGTTGGGGTGTAAGCTACCCAAGTGGAATATGAGGCGCTGTTCCTTCACCCGAGCACTAGAGGAGGCCCAGGACAGGAGCGTCAGTGTGGGAATGGGAATGGGAATGGGGAAGGGGAAGTAAAGTCTTTGGCAACCGGGAGATCCATGTCAAGCTGCAGATGCTGGAGATCGGAGGTGAAATGAGAGAAGTAAGTGTGTCGGGCATCACACACGTGTGGGGAGAGGAGCAGAGTCAGGTGTTCCTGGGACGGGGGGAGTGGGGGGGCATTGGGCGGCTGGTGTAACACCCCTGTCCTCCCTCAGGATCACGTGCAGAGAGCGAGGAAGACCCTGCAGGAAGGTGGTACCCTGAGAGCCAGCGCCCCCCTCGACGACAGCAGTGACCCCAACAGCCTTCGCAGGGACAGTGCGAGTACGGTGAGACCCCCGCGGCCCCCCCCCCAGCCCCGCGGCCCCGCAACCCCCCCACCCAGCACCCCCCCCCCTCACGGACAGCAGTGACCCGAACAGCCTTCGCAGGGACAGTGCGAGTACGGTGAGACCCCCGCGGCCCCCCCCCCAGCCCCGCGGCCCCGCAACCCCCCCACCCAGCACCCCCCCCCCCCTCACGGACAGCAGTGACCCCAACAGCCTTCGCAGGGACAGTGCGAGTACGGTGAGACCCCCGCGACCACCCGCGGCCCCCCCCCCCCAGCCCCGCGGCCCCGCAACCCCCCCACCCAGCACCCCCCCCCTCACGGACAGCAGTGACCCCAACAGCCTTCGCAGGGACAGTGCGAGTACGGTGAGACCCCCGCGACCACCCGCGGCCCCCCCCCCCCCAGCCCCGCGGCCCCGCAACCCCCCCACCCAGCACCCCCCCCCCTCACGGACAGCAGTGACCCCAGCAGCGAGTACGGTGAGACCCCCGCGACCACCCCCCCCCCCCACCCAGCGGGGGAGTGTATGACTGGTGGGGAGTGGGGAGTGTGGGACTGGGGGAGTGTGGGGACTGGGGGAGTGTGGGGACTGGGGGAGTGTGGGGACTGGGGGAGTGTGGGGACTGGGGGAGTGTGGGTCTCGGGGAGTGTGGGGAGTGTGGGACTGGGGGAGTGTGGGGACTGGGGGAGTGTGGGTCTGGGGGAGTGTGGGACTGGGGGAGTGTGGGGACTGGGGGAGTGTGGGGACTGGGGGAGTGTGGGTCTGGGGGAGTGTGGGACTGGGGGAGTGTGGGGACTGGGGGAGTGTGGGTCTGGGGGAGTGTGGGACTGGGGGAGTGTGGGACTGGGGGAGTGTGGGGACTGGGGGAGTGTGGGACTGGGGGAGTGTGGGACTGGGGGAGTGTGGGACTGGGGGAGTGTGGGACTGGGGGAGTGTGGGACTGGGGGAGTGTGGGACTGGGGGAGTGTGGGACTGGGGGAGTGTGGGACTGGGGGAGTGTGGGACTGGGGGAGTGTGGGGACTGGGGGAGTGTGGGACTGGGGGAGTGTGGGGACTGGGGGAGTGTGGGGAGTGTGGGACTGGGGGAGTGTGGGGACTGGGGGAGTGTGGGGACTGGGGGAGTGTGGGACTGGGGGAGTGTGGGGAGTGTGGGACTGGGGGAGTGTGGGACTGGGGGAGTGTGGGGACTGGGGGAGTGTGGGGAGTGTGGGACTGGGGGAGTGTGGGGACTGGGGGAGTGTGGGGACTGGGGGAGTGTGGGGACTGGGGGAGTGTGGGGACTGGGGGAGTGTGGGGACTGGGGGAGTGTGGGGACTGGGGGAGTGTGGGGAGTGTGGGACTGGGGGAGTGTGGGGACTGGGGGAGTGTGGGGACTGGGGGAGTGTGGGGACTGGGGGAGTGTGGGGACTGGGGGAGTGTGGGTCTGGGGGAGTGTGGGACTGGGGGAGTGTGGGACTGGGGGAGTGTGGGGACTGGGGGAGTGTGGGTCTGGGGGAGTGTGGGACTGGGGGAGTGTGGGGACTGGGGGAGTGTGGGTCTGGGGGAGTGTGGGACTGGGGGAGTGTGGGACTGGGGGAGTGTGGGTCTGGGGGAGTGTGGGACTGGGGGAGTGTGGGACTGGGGGAGTGTGGGGAGTGTGGGACTGGGGGAGTGTGGGGACTGGGGGAGTGTGGGTCTGGGGGAGTGTGGGACTGGGGGAGTGTGGGACTGGGGGAGTGTGGGGAGTGTGGGACTGGGGGAGTGTGGGTCTGGGGGAGTGTGGGACTGGGGGAGTGTGGGACTGGGGGAGTGTGGGGAGTGTGGGACTGGGGGAGTGTGGGACTGGGGGAGTGTGGGGACTGGGGGAGTGTGGATCTGGGGGAGTGTGGGACTGGGGGAGTGTGGGGAGTGTGGGACTGGGGGAGTGTGGGTCTGGGGGAGTGTGGGGAGTGTGGGACTGGGGGAGTGTGGGGAGTGTGGGACTGGGGGAGTGTGGGTCTGGGGGAGTGTGGGGACTGGGGGAGTGTGGGGAGTGGGACTGGGGGAGTGTGGGGACTGGGGGAGTGTGGGACTGGGGGAGTGTGGGACTGGGGGAGTGTGGGGACTGGGGGAGTGTGGGACTGGGGGAGTGTGGGACTGGGGGAGTGTGGGACTGGGGGAGTGTGGGACTGGGGGAGTGTGGGACTGGGGGAGTGTGGGACTGGGGGAGTGTGGGACTGGGGGAGTGTGGGGACTGGGGGAATGTGGATCTGGGGGAGTGTGGGACTGGGGGAGTGTGGGTCTGGGGGAGTGTGGATCTGGGGGAGTGTGGGACTGGGGGAGTGTGGGGAGTGTGGGACTGGGGGAGTGTGGGACTGGGGGAGTGTGGGGACTGGGGGAGTGTGGGGAGTGTGGGACTGGGGGAGTGTGGGGACTGGGGGAGTGTGGGACTGGGGGAGTGTGGGGTCTGAGGGAGTGTGGGGACTGGGGGAGTGTGGGGACTGGGGGAGTGTGGGTCTGAGGGAGTGTGTGACTGGGGGAGTGTGCTCTCTGGTGTGGGAGGCTTGCTGTAAACAGTGTGCTGCCTGTTGCCCGTCCACAGACCCCCAGCGAGCGGTGGCGGAGTTCGTCCGTGACCCTGATGGAGCAGAGGCGGAGCTCCCTGGTGACCGTGCGGCCGATCGAGGCAGTCAACTACTTCTGTGAGGTGCTGCTGGAGCAGAGGCTGCAGGCGATGAGGAAGCAAGAGGTGCCCGAGGAAAGGCAGGGTGTCAAGAACACGGTGATCCCCCCGCCCAAGGTGGCCCGGTGAGTGGGGCAGGGGGCAGCGGGCCAATGGGTGGGCAGCCCCACAACACAGTGTCAGTGAGACCCAACACAGTCACAAGTGTTGGAGTAACTCAGCGGGTCAGGCAGCATCTCTGGAGAAAAGGAATAGGTGACGTTTCAGGTGGAGACCCTTCTTCAGACTGAGAGTCAGGGGAGAGGGAAACGAGAGGCATGGACAATGATGGAGAGATATAGGACAAATGAATGGAAGACGATGAAGGAAACAGGCCATTGATAGCTGTGGGTTAGGTGAAAACGAGCGACAGACAATGAGACTCAACAAGACAGCTTTGAAGCTGGGACGACTTGGGTGGGGGAGAGACGGAGAGAGGGGGGATGCAGGGGTTACTTGAAGTTAGAGAAATCAATATACCACTGGGGTGTGAGCTGCCCAAGCGATATATGAGATGCTGTTTCTCCAATTTGTGTTTGGCCTCCCAATGGAAGAGACCTGGGACCGAAAGGTCAGGATGGGAATGGGAATGGGAATAAAAGTGGTGGGCAACCAGGAAATCAGTTAGGCAAAGGTTCACGTGCACCTCCTCCAACCTCATCTACTGTATCCGTTGTTCAAGGTGTGGACCCTTATACATCGGCGAAACGTGGACTGGACGCTCGTTTCTCTGAACACCTTGGCTCAGTCCGCCCGGACCTGCCTAATCTCCTGAAACGACCTCGTCCTTCTCTCCAGAGATGCTGCCTGTCCCGCTGCGTTACTCCAGCTTTCTGTGTCTATCTTCGGTTTAAGCCAGCTTCTGCAGATCATTCCTGCACATGTATAATCTATGTCTGCCTTCGATGTGACTCAGGATCTGCAGTCCCTTGGGCCAGTTTGATGATGCCGTTTTCTCCTCCTCTCTGCAGGGAACAGGCCATCCTGCGACTGGGAGAGACCAGGAGCTCAATCAAGAAGGAGAGTGAGTAAACACTCAGAGCTGGGCGGGCAGGGTGGGAGAGAGAGAGAGAGACCCACACTGTGGTCAGGGAGGGCAGCAGATCCACTACTCACCTCGCCACGGCTCCATTCACCAGGCTGACTGCGATGGCCACCAACTGTGTGGCTGAGGCCAGTGTGGTGGACGGGAACGTGTGGAAGGTCTGGGTTACATGGTGGGGAGGGAGCGTGGCACTGCCCACTGCTGGGGTCCCGTACTGTGGGGGGAGAGACAGGGAACCGCAGTCACCATGGGGGGGAGTGATCACAGGCAGTAAACCTCAGTCTCAACCCACAGCCCTTCTGAGATCGTGCACACGTTTCACACTTTGCATGCACACTTCACACATGCACAAGTGCACGCACATATACATGTTCACACACACACACACACACACTCACTCAACAGCTACAGACCGGTGGCACTGACGTCCGGTCCTCGCCCATCTCCGCCCCCTGGTGAGACCATCAATGGATCCGCTGCCGTTCGCCTACCAGACTCACATCGGGGTGGAGGACGCCATCATCTACCTGTGGAACAGAGCTCTCTCACACCTGGAGAGGCCGGATAGCACTGTGAGAATCATGTTCTTTGATTTCTCCAGTGCATTCAACACCATCCAGCCGGGGCTTCTGGGGGGCAAGCTGAAGTGCACAGGAGTGGACCACCACCTCACATCCTGGATTCTGGACTACCTCACCAACTGACCACAGTATGTGAGGATAAAGGACCTGGTCTCGGACAGGGTGGTCTGTAGCACTGGGGTTCCACAGGGAACAGTGCTGGCTCCATTCTTGTTCACCCTGTACCCTGCGGACTTCAGGCACAGCTCCGCAGACTCCTATCTACAGAAGTTCTATGACGACTCTGCCATCGTTGGCCTCATCACGGGCGATAAGGACAGGGCGTACAGAGAACTGATCAAGGAGTTTGTGGACTGGTGCCAGCGGATTCAAGAGATGAATTCAAGAGAGAGCTAGAGAGAGCTCTTAAGGATAGCAGAGTCAGGGGGTACGGGGAGAAGGCAGGAATGGGGTATTGATCAAGAATGATCAGCCATGATCACATTGAATGGCTTGAAGGGCCGAATGGCCTACTCCTGCACCTATTGTCTATTGTCTAACTGCCTCCGAATCAACGCGGGGAAAACCAGGGAGATGGTGGTAGATTTCCGCAGGCACAGCCAGGTCCCCCCGACACCAGTGAACATCCAGGGAATGGACATCGAGAGGGTGGACTCTTATAAGTACCTGGGTGTCTACCTCAACAATAAACTGGACTGAAAACACCGATGCGCTATACAGAAAGGGCCAGAGCAGACTTATCTGCTAAGGAGACTCAGATCCTTTGGAGTGCAGGAGGCACTCCTAAGGACCTTCTACAACACGGTGGTTGCATCGGCCATTTTCGATGGAGTGGTCTGCTGGAACAGCAGCATCTCAGCGGCGGAAGGGAAGAGACTCGACAAGCTGGTCAGGAAGGCCCGCTCTGTCCTGGGTTGCCCCCTCGACTCAGTGCAGGCGGTGGGAGAGAGGAGGATGATGGCAAAGATAACATCGCTGCTGGACAATGACTCCCACCCCATGTAGGACACTGTCACTGCACTGAGTAGCCCCTTCAGTGACAGACTCCTTCACCCCAAGTGCGTGAAGGAGAGATATAGGAGGTCCTTCCTTCCCGCTGCTGTGAGACTGCACAACCAGCACTGCTCCCAGCAGACCAGTCAACAATAACAGCTAAGAACACACAGAAAACTGATGACAATTTATGTGTCTTTTATTTATAATGAACGATCTCTTGCTATCCACTTTGCTGCTGTCACACTGTAAATTTCCCTGATGTGGGATGAATAAAGGAATATATTACATGCACATTTCACACATGCACATGTGCACGCATATACGTGTTCACACACACACACGAACGCATGCACACTATTGCTCGCACTCACACTCTCCCTCTGTAGCAACAATTAGCTGGGCCCGTGTGGGGTTCCCGTGTGGGGTTCCCGTGTGGGGTTCCCGTGTGCGGTGCCTGTGACCACTCGCTGTATTCCCATATCAAGCCCCCATGTCTAGTGGCTGTGTAGTCAGTCTCTCCATCACCCATGTCTGCTTCGTGTACCGTGTGTCCCCATGTCCCCGCTCCATCCCCTCCCTCCAGGTGTTGTGTCTCACCCTCTCCACAGTGCCTCTCACCCTCTCTCCAATGTCTCTAACCCTCTCTCCAGTGCCTCTCACCCTCTCTCCAATGTCTCTAACCCTCTCTCCAGTGTCTCTAACCCTCTCTCCAGTGTCTTTCACCCTCTCTCCAGTGCCTCTCACCCTCTCTCCAATGTCTCTAACCCTCTCTCCAATGTCTCTAACCCTCTCTCCAGTGCCTCTCACCCTCTCTCCAATGTCTCTAACCCTCTCTCCAGTGTCTCTAACCCTCTCTCCAGTGTCTCTCACCCTCTCTCCAGTGTCTTTCACCCTCTCTCCAGTGCCTCTCACCCTCTCTCCAATGTCTCTAACCCTCTCTCCAGTGTCTCTAACCCTCTCTCCAGTGTCTCTCACCCTCTCTCCAGTGTCTTTCACCCTCTCTCCAGTGTCTCTAACCCTCTTTCCAGTGTCTCTAACCCTCTCTCCAGTGTCCCTAACCCTCTCACCCTCTCTCCAGTCTCTAACCCTCTCTCCAGTGTCTCTAACCCTCTCTCCAGTGTCTCTCACCCTCTCTCCAGTGTCTCTAACCCTCTCTCCAGTGTCCCTAACCCTCTCTCACCCTCTCCAGTGTCTCTAACCCTCTCTCACCCTCTCCAGTGTCTCTAACCCTCTCTCCACAGTGTCTCTCACCCTCTCTCCAGTGTCTCTCACCCTCTCTCCTGTGTCTCTAACCCTCTCTCACCCTCTCTCCAGTGTCTCTAACCCTCTCTCCAGTGTCTCTCACCCTCTCTCCAGTGTCTCTCACCCTCTCTCCAGTGTCTCTAACCCTCTCTCCACAGTGTCTCTCACCCTCTCTCCAGTGTCTCTAACCCTCTCTCCAGTGTCTCTAACCCTCTCTCCAGTGTCTCTTGCCCTCTCTCCAGTGTCTCTAACCCTCTCTCACCCTCTCTCCAGTGTCTCTCACCCTCTCTCCAGTGTCTCTAACCCTCTCCAGTGTCTCTAACCTTCTCTCCAGTGTCTCTAACCCTCTCTCACCCTCTCTCTCCAGTGTCTCTCACCCTCTCTCCAGTGTCTCTAACCCTCTCTCCAGTGTCTCTAACCTTCTCTCCAGTGTCTCTAACCCTCTCTCCAGTCTCTAACCCTCTCTCCAGTGTCTCTAACCCTCTCTCCAGTGTCTCTCACCCTCTCTCCAGTGTCTCTCACCCTCTCTCTCCAGTGTCTCTCACCCTCTCTCCAGTGTCTCTAACCCTCTCTCCACAGTGTCTCTAACCCTCTCTCCAGTGTCTCTCACCCTCTCTCCAGTGTCTCTAACCCTCTCTCCAGTGTCTCTCACCCTCTCTCCAGTGTCTCTAATCCTCTCTCCAGTGTCTCTAACCCTCTCCACAGTGTCTCTAACCCTCTCCACAGTGTCTCTAACCCTCTCTCCAGTGTCTCTCACCCTCTCTCCAGTGTCTCACCCTCTCTCCAGTGTCTCTCACCCTCTCTCCAGTGTCTCTAACCCTCTCTCCACAGTGTTTCTCACCCTCTCTCCAGTGTCTCTAACCCTCTCTCCAGTGTCTCACCCTCTCTCTCCAGTGTCTCTAACCCTCTCTCCCCAGTGTCTCACCCTCTCTCCCCAGTGTCTCACCCTCTCTCCACAGTGTCTCTAACCCTCTTTCACCCTCTCTCTGGTCTCTAATCCTCTCTTGCCCCCTCTCTCCAGTGTCTCTAACCCTCCCTCTCCACAGTGTCTCTAACCTTCTCTCACTCTCTCTCTCCAGTGTCTCTAACCCTCTCTCTCCAGTGTCTCTAACCCTCCCTCTCCACAGTGTCTCTAACCCTCTCTCCACAGTGTCTCACCCTCTCTCTCCAGTGTCTCTAACCCTCTCTCCAGTGTCTCTAACCCTCTCTCCAGTGTCTCTAACCCTCTCTCCACAGTGTCTCACCCTCTCTCCGGTCTCTAATCCTCTCTAACCCTCTCTCCAGTGTCTCTAACCCTCCCTCTCCACAGTGTCTCTAACCTTCTCTCACCCTCTCTCCACAGGGAGCCGTCTGCCTCCTCTCTCCTTCGAGATGGGCCGGGTGATCCGGCTGCCCATCTCCAAGGTGATGCTGAACCCCTTCCCCTCGCCCCTGGACCGGTTTCCGTTGGACAAGGTGCTGCTCACTCTGCGGCAGTCTGTGCAGCGCTACTTCATCCTGGAGCGCTCCGTGGTGGCCAACTACTCGTGACGCCCGCCCTGTACCGCAGCCCGACATTAAACATCCCCTCTCTCACACTCGCCCCTCCGTCTCTGAGGGTCACTCAACAAGGCACATCCCTGCACCTACCACTCCCACCCCCACGGCCGCTGGTGGGGGTGTCGGGTTAGTAGAATGGGGTTGAGTCGAGATTGGATGGCAGAGTACACTCGATGGGCCGAATGGCCTAATTCTGCACCTATCACTTACTGGAGGAACATAGTGGGAGAAGGGACTCCAGTGCGTTACCTGGAGTGTGGGCAGGAGTTATCGGGAGAGGGTGGGTAGGCTGGCACTGACATTCTTTGGAGTGCAAGAGGCTGAGGGGTGACCTTACTGAGGTGGACAAGACCATGAGGGACAACTGATAAAGTGAACACACAGTATTTATCCCAGGGTAGAGTATTCTAAAACTAGAGGGCACAGGCTTAAGGTGAGAGGGGTGAAAATTAAGAGGGAGTTCAGGGGGAACTTGTTCACTCACAGGGCAGTCCATATCTGGAATGAGCTGCCAGAAGAAGCTATTGAAGTAGATGCAATTCCGACCGTTTAAGACATTGGGATAGATATATGGATCGGAAGGGTTCAGAGGGATATGGGTTAAATGTGGCGGGCAAATGAGACCAGCTCATTACGCCATTGTTGCCAGTATGGACAAGGTGGGCTGAAGGGCCTGTCTCTGTGCTGGACTGCTCTGACACACCTTCGCAGTGTTGTAAAGAATGGGACCACAAGCAAATGTGACTGAGAAGAACAAATACTGAAGGGAGAGGGAGGGAGGGAGGGAGGGAGAGAGGGAGGAAGAGGGGGAGGAAGAGGGGGAGGAAGAGGGGGAGGAAGAGGGGCAGGAGGAGGGGGGAGGAGGAGGAGGGGGAGGGGGAGGGAGAGGGAGAGGGAGAGCTAGAGCTAGCTGGTTCTGCTGTTCATCTGCGAGTTGGATGGTCAGTTTAACGTGTGGGCCTGGTCTGTGACCCAGGGATGACCAGTCCCCGGCCCCAGCTCTGAACACATGCGGTCTTCCCTCTGCCACGTTCCCACCGCTCGCTCAGCCTGTCCACCCCCTTGCGGCCTCTCCCACCCGCTGGGTTTGGTGTGGTCAGTGAGCTGGGAGACATTGGGTCCCACACGCAGGTCCCTGTGGTCACAGGTCATGGCCAGTCAGTCCAGGGCCCTCTGACCCCAGAGGTGTTCTCAACCTGTAACCCGTCCTAAGCCCACACCGCTACTTTAATACTCAGTACCCTTCCCAATGAAGCAAGCGTGACAAACACCTTCTTCACCACAAGCTGTACAATGCTGGAGTAACTCAGCAGACAGGCAGCAAGTCTGGAGAACATGGATAGAGTCATAGAGTGATACAATGTGGTACAATGTCGGCCCAACTTGCCCACACAGGCCAACATGCCCCAGCTACATTAGTCCCACCTGCCTGCGTTTGGTCCATATCCCTCCAAACCTGTCCTATCCATGTACCTGTCTGTTTCTTAAACTTTGCAATAGTTCCAGCCTCAACTACCTCCTCTGGCAGCTTGTTCCATACACCCACCATCCTTTGTGTTAAAAAGGCTACCACTCAGATTCCTACTAAATTGTTTCCCCTTCACCTTGAACCTATGTCCTCTGGTCCTCGATTTCCCCTACTCTGGGCAAGAGATTCGGTGCATCTACCCGATCTATTCCTCTCATGATTTTATACACCTCTATAAGATCACCCCTCTTCCTCCTGCGCTCCAAGGAATAAAGACCCAGCCTACACAACCTCTCCCTGTAGCTCGCACCATCTAGTCCTGGCAACATCCTCGTAAATCTCTGAACCCTATTGTCTATAACCCTTTCAAGCTTGACAATATCTTCCCCATAACATGGTGTCCAGAACTGAACACAAGATTCTAAATGTGGTCTGACCAACATCTTATACAACTGCAACATGGCCTCCCAACTTCTATACTCAATAGGTATACTCGATAGGTGATGTTTCAGGCCAGGACCCTTCTTCATACCTTCTCTCCAGAGATGCTGCCTGTCCCGCTGAGTTACTCCAGCATTTTGTGTCACCATTCTTCAGACACTGTTCTTCAGACAATTCACTGGTGCTGTTGGTGATACCGCACAGGGGTGTTGTGGACAGTTCTGGTCTCCTTTCCCCTTTCACCAGGGGCCCGTTCAACGGGCTGGTCCCCAAGAACGTGGAGAGATCGAGACGACTGGGACTGGGTTCTCCAGGGCGAGGGGAGATGTGATGGAAACGGGCAGAGTGGATGGGCCAGGTATTTAGTTTAGTTTGACTTTGGACTTACAGCGTGGAAACAGGCCCATCGGCACACTAGGTCCGCACCGACCATCCGGTATGCTAGCACTTTCCTACACGCCAGGGACCAATTACAAAGTGTGGGATGAAACCGTCGCACCCAGAGAAAACCCACGCAGTCACAGAATGTACAGACAGCACCCGTAGTCGGGACCGAACCAGCTATCGTTCTGTCCACCGGTGGAGCTGGTGATCAGGGCTGGGACTCCGAGCGTTGGCAACACCAGCAGCCCACAGTGGTCCAGACCGGAGCAGCGAGGGTCAGCTGACCATGGCCGGGGATCATGGTGGTCTGAATGCTAGCTGTGTTCTCCCGGAGAGTTCTGAGGAGAGGAGCGGTGCGGGCTACGGGAAGATGCAACAGCCCCGTGAGCCACTAGTCTTCACGGAGAGAGGTCCCCCACACGGCAGCATGACGCCAACGTTCACCGGAGATGGGTTTCAGCTGAGAGCGTTCTGCAGACAGGAGCGGGGAGGTGGAGGGCTTCTTTGGGATACGTGGCTCCCCCTCTATCATAGCTGATGGAGCTCCCACACATCCAGACACATCCTTCCCTGGCCCTCACCTCTCACCTCCCCCCCCCCCCCCCCCCCCCCAGCCTCCACACCCAACACATCATCCATCATCACTTCCCCCAGCTCCAACCAGACCCCATCACCGATCCCTCCTCCTGCTTTCCTCAAGGCCCACTCTCTCTGCGACTCCTTGGCACTCTCATCCCTCCATTCTGCCTCCTCCCCAGCTACCTCTCCTGCAACTACAGGTGTAACAATCGTTCCTACACCTCCTCCCTCACCACTGTCCAGGGACCAAACAGCTCTTCCAGGTGAGACAGATTCACCTGAACTCCTCCAACCTCATCCACTGCCTTCGATGCTCTCGATGTGGCCTCCTCTACACCGCAAGGCCAAGCGTAGACTAGGTGACCTGAGCTTGTACCTATGACATTTCAATTGCCCATTCCCATTGCCCATGTTTATCCGTGACCTCCTCACTGTCACCTGTGTTCTGCTTGGGTAGCCTACAACCCAACACGAAACCTTCCACTCCCCTGTGTGTCTCCCCCACCACCAGTCTGCCCAGGGTCGGTCTCTCTCTCTCCTCTTGTCCACATTTTCCACCTCCCTCCCTCACCTGCTTCCACCTGCCCATCACCCACACACCTGGGGTAACTCAGCGGGTCAGGCAGCGTCTCTGGAGAAAAGGAATAGGTGATGTTCCGGGTCTGACTGAAGACTGAAGCGGCTCAAACTGAAGAAGGGTCTCAAACCCATTCCTTCTCTCCAGAGATGCTGCCTGACCCGCTGAGTTACTCCAGCTTTCTGTGTCTATCTTCGGTTTAAACCAGCATCTGCAGTTCCTACACCCACACACCGACCAGTCCATCTCCCTCCCTCCTCTGGTCCCCTCTCCTCCCCCCAGATCTTGCTTTCCACACTCGCCAATGACAAACTGACTAATCACACCTCCAACGTTCACACCCAAGTCTCTAACACACGCCACAAACAGCAGAGGTGCCCGCTCCCACCTGTGCGGTAAACACTGGACCTCCTGTGACCGCCAGCACTTCCTTTGTTGCTCTCGAGTACCAGGGACTGTGTGAAGGGGGCCATGCAGAGAGGAACCGGAGAACCTCAGTAGCAGGGAATGGGACACCACTGACTGAGTCACCACCAGTCTACACTCTATCTCTGTCCCGCACACTCCTGACAACAGTCTGAAGAAGGGTCTCGACCTGAAACATCACCCATTCCTTCTCTCCAGAGATGCTGCCTGTCCCGCTGAGTTACTCCAGCTTCTTGTGTCCACCCACTGACCCTTCTTGTGTCCACCAGCGTCAGTCGGAGTGAGTGGTGGGGCCAAGGTCAGGGTGACTGGGAGACACCCACCGCACTGCTCCGGCCACTGGAGACTGTGAGCAGGGTCAGACTGTACCCGTGTGAGTGCGGCCCACCACTCACCCACACCCACCACCACACACCCACACCCACCACCACCCAACACCACCCACCACACTGCTCCGGCCACTGGAGACTGTGAGCAGGGACAGACTGTACCCGTGTGAGTGCGGCCCACCACTCACCCACACCCACCACCACACACCCACACCCACCACCACACACCCACACCCACCACCACACACCCACACCCACCACCACCCACCACACTGCTCTGGCCACTGGAGACTGTGAACAGGGACAGACTGTACCCGTGTGAGTGTGGCCCACCACTCACCCACACCCACCACCACCCACCACACACCCACCACCACCACACTGCTCCGGCCACTGGAGACTGGAGCAGGGACAGACCGTACTCTTGTGAGTGTGGGCCCACCACCCACCACCCACCACATGGGGGATCCCAGAAGCTGAGAGGGGGAGCAGGCCAAGGGGTCAGCATCAGAGCTGCTACAGACCAGGACACTGGACAAGCAGGGAGGCTGAAAGGCCTGTTTCAGACTGTATGTGTGTGTGATGTCTGAAACACAGCCGACCCCAGCCAACAGAGAGAGGCTGACAAACACCCTTCTACATCAGAATATATTACATTTATTTATCTTTTGACGTGATTAAGACAAATTATTCATGTTCAGAAGTTCACTAACGATTCTGGTGACTGGAACAACTCTCATTCCGGCTTAAGTTCATCACACACTCCCCAGGGTCAGACACAGAGTGAAGCTCCCTCTACACTTCCCATCACTCCCACACAGAGTGAAGCTCCCTCTACACCGCCCCGTCACACACTCCCCAGGGTCAGACACAGAGTGAAGCTCCCTCTACACTGTCCCGTCACACACTCCCACACAGAGTGAAGCTCCCTCTACACCGCCCTGTCACACACTCCCACACAGAGTGAAGCTCCCTCTACACTGTCCCATCACACACTCCCCAGGGTCAGACACAGAGTGAAGCTCCCTCTACACTGTCCCATCACACACTCCCCAGGGTCAGACACAGAGTGAAGCTCCCTCTACACTGTCCCATCACACACTCCCCAGGGTCAGACACAGAGTGAAGCTCCCTCTACACCGCCCCGTCACACACCCCGGGGTCAGGAATCTCGAGGATGCTCCAGACCACCATTTTGTGTCGAACAGCAGGCAACTGGTGTCTGAGCTTCTGACAGGGAGGGCTGGTGAGTTTCCCTCACTGGGAGGGGGAAGGCTGTGCCCCTCCCACCCGTGGGTCGCTGCTGGTGATGTGAATGCTGCTCCTGTCCCAGTCCCGGCTCCCATGTTCCCATCCCTGCATGGGACGTCCCGGCTGGAGAGGAGGGGCGCTGGTTCTGTGAATCACTGGCTCAGCTGGGGGGGGGGGGGGGGGAGGGGGGGTGCAATGAGCAGGGGCCAAGACCAGGTTCAAGGGTGGGGGCTATGGTGTCTGCCCGGCCCCACCCCTGGGTGCTCCTTTCTCCCCTCCCACCCCTGAGGTCTGCTGCCCCCCACCTCCCCTCACATCATCCGGCAGCAGCGGTGGGATTTCTCGCTGGATGCCTCCTCCACCGGCTCCTTGAAGCAGACCAGGGGAGGGTCGCCGCTGGCGGGGGTGCAGTAGACGTTGGGGGGGTGGGGCAGGGCGGTGTCCGGACCTCCGCCGGTGGGGAGCTCCTCCACCGGGACCCCCCGCTGCAGCTTGGAGGCGGCTCGCTGCCTCTTGAGGTCGGCCAGAGTGTGGTGGGACAGGTCGCGGGCCATCTCCCCCGAACCCTGACACGACCCTGACCCTGAGCCCGACTCCGGGGGGCCGGGCGTCCCCTCTCCCTGCCCCTCCCCCGCCCCTGGTGCCGCTCCGTTCAGCAGGGGGGGCTCGCCCCCCGCCCAGCCGCTGCTACCGACACCGTCCTCCTCCACCCCCGACCCCTGGGGTACGGCCACCTGCAACGGGAAACACTCGTCAGGGCACCCCGACCCTGGATAAAACACACCACCCCCCGAATAAAAGACTCGCCCCCACCCCGACTAAAACACCCCCCCGAATAAAACACTCCCCCCACCCTGAATAAAACACCCCCTCACCCTGAATAAAACACCCCCCACCCCGAATAAAAGACTCGCCCCCACCCCAAGTAAAACACCCCACCCCGAATAAAACAACCCCCACCCCAAATAAACCCCCCCAAATAAAACACCCCCCACCCCAAATAAAACATCCCCCACCCCGACTAAAACACCCCCCAAACAAAACACCCCCCCACCCCGAATAAATGACTCGCCCCACCCCGAATAAAACATCCCCCCACCCCAAATAAAACCGCCACCCCAAATAAAACACTCCCCCCACCCCAAATAAAACACTCCCCCCACCCCAAATAAAACACTCCCCCCACCCCAAATAAAAGAACCCCCCACCCCAAATAAAACACCCCCCACCCCCAAATAACAAATTCTCCCCAACCCTGGATAAACCCCCACCCACCGACCATGGATAACAAACTCTCCCCGACCCTGACCATAGATAACAACCCCTCCCCCCCCCCCCGCCCCCCATAACAAACTCTCCCGGCCCCAGAGCCTGGGTAGCAACTCTGCCCAACCCTGAGGATGGATAATAAACTCCCCTCCACCTCCCCCTCCCCTGGATAGACAACACCCCTGACCCTGAGTAACAAACTCCCCCGCTCCAACGATTGATAAACATCATCCCCACCCCCGACCCTGGATAGCAACCCCCCCCGCCCCACCGATGGATAAACCACCCACGCCCCTGAACCTGGATAGACAACACTCTCCACTCTGCGACCCCCCTAACCCGAGTAACCAACTCCCCCACCCCTGATAGGTGCAAACTACTGGAGTAACTCAGCGGGTCAGGCAGCATCTCAGGTGCCGTTTTGGGTTGGGACCCTTCTACAGACTGATTGAAAGGTTCTGCTTTCTTTCCCCCAGATGGAACAAGGACAGAGTCCCCCTGGTCCTCACCTCTCACCCCATCAGCCTCCGCATCCAACACATCATCCTCCCACATTTCCGTCACCTCCAACGTGATCCCTCCACCAGTCACATCTTCCCATCTCCACCCCTTTCCAATGAGACCGTTCCCTCTACACTCTTCCTTGGTTCACTCATCCCTTCCCACCCACCCAAACCATCCCCTCTCCAGGTACCTGTAACCGCAGGAGATGTAACACCTGCTCCTGTACATCCTCCCTCATCTCCATCCTGGGACAACATCAGTCTGTCCAGGTGAGAGGTTCACATGCACCTACTCTAACCTCGTCTGCTGAATCCAGTGTTCCCGATGTGGACTCCAGTAAATCGGCAAGAATAGGTGGAGACTCAGCGAATGTTTCCCTGAACACTTGTGCTCGATCCACTAAGCCCTACGTGATCCCCAGTTGCTAATCACATGAACCCCTTTTCCCATTCCCATACCGACCTTTCCGTCCTTTACCTTCTCTAATCTTAGGAAACCGACAAACACTCCCCCCTCCCCCTGCTTTTACATGACTTCCCACCTTCTATGCTCAGTCTGAAGAAGGGTCTCGACCCGAAACGTCACCCATTCCTTCTCTCCCGAGATGCTGCCTGACCTGCTGAGTGACTCCAGCATTTTGTGAATAAATACCTTCGATTTGTACCAGCATCTGCAGTTATTTTCTTATACTTCTATGCTCAATACTCTGATTGATGAAGGCCAATATGCCAAAACCCCTTTTGACCACCCTATCTACAGTACCTGTGACTCCACCTTCAAGGAACCATGTATCTGAATTCCTAGATTCCTCTGCTCTACAACATTCCCCAGAGGCCTACCATTCACTGTGTAGGTCCTACCCATGTTAGACTTTCTAAAATGCAACTCCTCTTGCATTTCTCTGCATTAAATTCCATCAACCATTCCTCAGCCTACCTGACCAATCCATCAAGGTCCTGCTGCAATCTTTCACAACCATCTTCTCTATCTGCAAACCACCCACTTTTGCATCACCTGCAAACTTGCCAATCTTGCCATGTACGCTCTCATCCAAATCATTGACATTTTATTGATCATTACTCCAGCATTTTGTGTCTATCTTTAGCATAAATCAGCATCTGCAGATCCTTTTCATTATATTTTGTCTCCGCCGCCCCTGACCCTGGATAACCACCCCCCCCCCCCCCCCGCCCCTGACCCTGGATAACCAACCCCTCCACCCCGCCCCTACATAACCAGCTCCCCCACCCCCAGCTCTTGGATAAATACACTCACCCCACCTGGCCACTGGATAACCCACTCCCCCCCCACCCCCACTCCTGGATAGCTAACTCTTCCACCCCTGACCCTGGATAACAACCGCGCCCCCCCCCCAATCTGTGGTCAGAGCCCCCACTCACCATGAGTTGCCGGGCGGGGGGTAGGTGGGGCTCGGGCTCATCGTCGGTGGTGGTGCCCACACCCTGGTGCCAGGCCCGGGCCTCGTCTCGGTGCTCCCTCCGGTACAGGTCACTGCGCTCCGTCACACTCACCTTACGCACCACCTTCCTGCACGGTGGGACAGTCACGTTAGACGGTGGGGGTGGGGGGGGGGGAACCATCCACAGAGCACATCCGCCAGGGTCAGACACAGATGGGGGGGGGGGGGGGGGAGGGACCCAGGGGTAAGGCACCCTCCACAGTGCGGAGTCAGGGTCTCGGAGTCAGGGGATGGGGTGACCCAGGGCCCAGGGGTGGGACAGCTCAGTGCCCGGTGTGCAACCCTCAGTGATAGAGACCCTCTCCTCAACCCCCTCCCCCATCACTGCCGGTGCTGGACACCCACCTCTGCAGCGCACCTCCCCATCGACCCCCTCCCCATCGCCCCCCTCCCCATCGCCCCCCTCCCCATCGACCCCCTCCCCATCGCCCCCCTGCACATCGCCCCCCTCCCCATCGCCCCCCTCCCCATCGCCCCCCTCCCCATCGCCCCCCTCCCCATCGCCCCCCTCCCCATCGCCCCCCTGCACATTGCCCCCCTCCCCATCGACCCCCTCCCCA
The DNA here is from genome assembly GCF_053455715.1 of Rhinoraja longicauda. NCBI lineage: Eukaryota > Metazoa > Chordata > Chondrichthyes > Rajiformes > Arhynchobatidae > Rhinoraja > Rhinoraja longicauda. The sequence continues at coordinate 109,898,005 of NC_135954.1, read as the reverse complement.
TCGCCCCCCTGCACATTGCCCCCCTCCCCATCGCCCCCTGCATTGCCCCCCTCCCCATCGCACCCTCCCCATCGCCCCCCTCCCCATCGCCCCCCTCCCCATCGCCCCCCCTGCACATTGCCCCCCTACCCATCGCCCCCCTGCACATTGCCCCCCTCCCCATCGCCCCCCCTGCACATTGCCCCCCTACCCATCGCCCCCCTGCACATCGCCCCCCTCCCCATCGCCCCCCTCCCCTTCGCCCCCCTCCCCATCGCCCCCCTCCCCATCGCCCCCCTGCACATTGCCCCCCTCCCCATTGCCCCCCTCCCCATCGCCCCCTCCCCATCGCCCCCCTCCCCATCGCCCCCCTCCCCATCGCTCCCCCTCCCCCCCTCCCCATCGCCCCCCTGCACATCGCCCCCCTGCACATCGCCCCCCTGCACATTGCCCCCCTCCCCATCGCCCCCTCCCCATCGCCCCCCCTGCACATTGCACCCCTACCCATCGCCCCCCTGCACATTGCCCCCCTCCCCATCGCCCCCTCCCCATTGCCCCCCTCCCCATCGCCCCCCTCCCCATCGCCCCCCCTGCACATTGCCCCCCTACCCATCGCCCCCCTGCACATTGCCCCCCTCCCCATCGCCCCCCTCCCCATCGCCCCCCTCCCAATCGCCCCCCCCCATCGCCGCCCTCCCCATCGCCCCCCTCCCCATCGCCCCCCTCCCCATCGCCCCCCCTTTCCGTGCCCCCGCAACCACCCTGCTCTCCCCATGCCCCCACAATCCCCTCCCCATGCCCCTCTTCCCCCCCTTCCCTGTGCCCCCCCTCACCTTCTGGCAGTGCTGGACATCAACGCCCCCCAAATCCCCGCTGCACCTATTCCCCCGGATGCTGGACTCTCTCTGCCGTTGCTCACTACCCCCCCCCCCCCCACTCCCTCTCCCCTCCCCGCTGTCCCCCAACCTACTCCCCTCCCCGCTGCCCCCCCACCCCCTCACCCTCTGCTGCCGGCGCTGGACGTTCTCCGCTGCAGGGCGCTCCGGTGCCGGTCCTGGGACTTCAGCACCGCGTCCCTCTGGTTTTTCAGCTCCAGCAGCTTGGCCCGAACATCCTCGTCCCCACAAACATCTGTAACGGGATGAAGGGGACTGAGTGGAGAGGGAATCGCAGCATGGACACCCCCCTCCACCCCACTCTTCCCCCCAACCCCATACCTGCATTCTCATTCAGATTGTTGGTCTATGATGTCCTTGCTCTGGGATGCATCGTAGAACACAGAACAGGCCCTTTGGCCCGCACTGTCCATGCCAAAGGTGATACCATGTTAAACTAATCTGTTCTGCCTGCACATGATCCTTATCCTTCTCTTCCCAGCATATCCATCTGTCTATCCAAACACCACTACTGTATCTGCCTCCACCACCGCCCCTGGCAGCACGTTCCAGGCACCCACCATTCCCTTGTGTAAACTCTTGCCATGCACATACAGAAGGATGTTGCCAACGTCATCAAGGGCCTCGGCTATAGGGAGAGGTTGGGCAGGCTGGGATTATTCCTTGGAATGCAGGAGGATGAAGGATAACTGTATAAAGGTGTGCAGAATCATGAGGGGAATAGATAAGGTGGATGCACGGTCTTTTACCCCCAGGGTAGGGGAATCAAGAACCAGAGGGCATACAGTAGGTTTAAGGTGAGAGGGGAAAGATATAGTAGGAACCTGAGGGGCAATCTTTGCATAGAGGGTGGTGGGTGTATGGAACGAGCTGCCAGAGGAGGTAGTTGAGGCAGCCACTATAACAGCATTTAAAGGACATTTGGGCAGGTATATGGATATGAAAGGTTTGGAGGGATTGGGCCACATGCAGGCACTAGCTTAAGATTGGTTGACATGGGCAGGCTCGGCTGAAGGGCCAGTTTCTGTGCTACTTTACACTTTGCCCCCTTCACCTTGAAGCTGTGCTCTCTAGTCTTTGACAGTTCCACCCTGGGACATAGGTTCAGACTGTCTACCCGATCTCCGCCTCTCGACAGTTTATATGTGCAGGGGCCGAGAGGGAGAGTTGGGGGGTGGACAATGAGCCAGGGTCAGTGCGAAGGGAAGCAGTCTGGAGGGGAATAATGCCAAACATTCTGCTCCTGCCAAAGAGAGACACAAAGTGCTGGAGGAACTCAGGCAGCATCTCTGGAGAACATGGGAGAGGTGACCTTTTGGGTCGGGACCCTTCCTCAGACAGTCTGAGCAAGGGTCCCGACAGAAAACGTGATCTATTATCCACGTTCTGCAGAGATGCTGAGTTACTCCAGCACTGTGCGTCTATCTTTGGCATTAGCCAGCATCTGCAGTTACTTTGTGTCTACGCCTTGCTTCTACTGACCATCTGGCCAAATCTGCTGACACAGCATAAGCAAGGCCACTGCAGTAGAGTACATTGTTTCCAGTGGCCGGGGGAGTGCTGAGCTCAGCAGGCTGCAAGACAGTGCAGATAGTGCAGGGGCTGATCGCAGCAGAGCGACGGCTGCTACTGTAGGAGCAACCTGTCCTCCCTCCCGGCCTCCTTCCTTCCCTCCCTCTCTCCCTCCATCCCTCCTACTGCCACCACCATGGGTGAGGAAACCAGCGCAGCCCCAATGGCAGCTCACAGGAGACAGGGCCTCAGCAGGGGCAGCTGCCTGCCCAGACCACAGACCCAGATCAGCGGTGCAGGCAGCGTTTCTGGAGGACAGGGAGAGGCAGCGTTTCGGGTCGGGACCCTTCTTCACAGCTACCACGGCACGGTGAGGCCGACAGTCTCCTGGACCAGAAGGCCAGGGATCCCACGCCCCGAATCACCGCCTACAGCGTAAGCCAAGACTGCTGCCTGCACACCATCATCAACTCACAGTACCATCACAACATTAACGAGGCCCTTACACAGGTACGTGCATAGGCTTGTATACACTGGAATTTAGAAGGATGAGAGGAGATCTTATCGAAACGTATAAGATTATTAAGGGGTTGGACACGTTAGAGGCAGGAAACATGTTCCCAATGTTGGGGGAGTCCAGAACCAGTTTAAGAATAAGGAGTAGGCCATTTAGAACTGAGATGAGGAAAAACTTTTTCAGTCAGAGAGTTGTAAATCTGTGGAATTCTCTGCCTCTGAAAGCAGTGGAGGTCAGTTCTCTGAATGCATTCAAGAGAGAGCTAGATAGAGCTCTTAAGGACAGCGGAGTCAGGGGGTATGGGGAGAAGGCAGGAACGGGGTACTGATTGAGAATGATCAGCCATGATCACATTGAATGGCGGTGCTGGCTCGAAGGGCCGAATGGCCTCCTCCTGCACAATACAATACAATACAATACAATACAATATATCTTTATTGTCAATACAATACACCTATTGTCTATTGTCTATTGACAGGTTTAGAGGGATATGGGCTGCAAACGCAGGACTAGATGGGCCAGTGTGGGCGTTGGGCCTGTTTCCACGCTGTGTGACTCTATGATATTAGAGTCACACGATATTGTGCACTCCGGTATTCTTTGCACTACCTGTTGCACTGGTGTGTGTGTTGGTTGTACTCATGCACAGCATGATTTGACTGGGATTGCGTACAAAGCTTTTCACTGTATCTCCGGTGCACAGTACAATAATAAGCCGATGCCGATACTGTTCACCTGCAGCGTATCCGCGGCCCACAGGCTTTCTCAGCACACGGGCAGCCCTCCGTATTAATGCTGGCAGAGGCCAGCCCAGGGCGGAGGTGTGGCAAGGAAACAAAAACACACCTTTCCACACAGAGGATGGTGGGGAGACAGAACCAGCTGCCAGAGGAGGTAGTTGAGGCAGGTCTCATAGCAACGTTGAAAAGACATTTGGATTAGGTACGTGGACAGGAAAGGTTTAGAGGGATGTGGGCCAAATGCTGGCAAATGGGACCAGTGTGTTGGGATATGATGTTGTGTGACTGGATGATTAGCTTAGATGGGGCATCTAGGTCGGAATGATGGGCCCAAGGGCCTGTTTCTGTGCTGTGTGACAAGCTGCAGGTTTGGGATTTTGGTGTTTCAATTCTCCAACAGCTGGAGACACTCTCTCCCCCCTTCTCTCTTTCCCCCTCTCTCCCCCCTCCCCTATTTCCCCATCACTCTCCCTCTTCCCCTCTACCCAACTCCCTCCCCTTCTCCCTCTCTCCCACCCCTCCCCCTCTCCCTCTCCCTCTCCCATCCTCTCCAACTCCTCCCCCTCTCCCTCTCCCATCCTGTCCCACCCCCTCTGAGACTCTCTTTGACCTGCCTGTGTTGTGGCTGAGTCTTGCGTTTCCCATCTATCTGTGGTGCGGGTCCGCTCGGCACAACCCACAGCCTCACCGTGACGGCCACACACAGTGTGTGCGTACAACTGCCCCGGCAACCCACCTGGTCTCGCCCTGTTACAGATATTCCCCTTCCTTCTCCCCATCCCTCCCCCAACCTCTCTACCATAGAAAAGCAATTTCACTTTCCCGGTTCTGACCAAAGGATTTCAACATGGGGCGCCTTGGACAAGTTGGGCCGAAGGGCCTGTTTCATGCTGTAGGACTCTCCGTCCCCATTCAGCTCAGAAACACGTTCAGGTGACTCTGAATCTCTCTCCACTGACGCTGTCTGACCAGCATTTTAATGCCATGGAGTTTGACAGCGCAGGAACTGCCCCTTACTCACACACTGGGACAGCTACATGGATAGGATAGGTTTAGGGATCTGGGCCAAACACAGGCAGGTAGGACCAGTGCAGATGGGGCATTCTGGTTGGCACGGGCATCGTGGTCAGCAGGGGCCTGTTGCCGTGCCGTGCCGTCTGGCTCTGTGACTCTATTCCATTTACTGACACTCTACCCACTGGGTTGGCCCGGTGGTGTAGCTGTAGAACTACTGCCTTACAGCGCCAGAGACATGGGATCCACCCAGCATCTCTGGGCGCTGTCTGTACCTTCTCCCCGTGACCTGCCTGGGTTTTCTCCGAGATCTTCGGTTTCCTCCCACACTCCAAAGATGTACAGGTTTGTAGGTTAATTGTCTTGGTAAAAAATGTAAAATGCAAAATTGTCCCTAGTGTGTGTAGGAGAGTGTTAATGTGCGGGGATCGCTGGTTGGTGAGCACTCGGTGGGCCGAAGGGCCTGTTTCAATGCTGTAACTCTAAACTAAACTAAATCTGCCAATCACCCCCTCACCTTTTCTACCTTTCCCCCTTCCCCACCTCTCTCCCATCCTCTCCCACCCCATCCCCCTCTCCTCTCCCACCCCCTCTCCTCACCCTCTCCCCCTCTCCCTCTCCCACCCCCTCCCCTCACCCTCTCCCACCCCCTCCCCTCCCCTCTCCCACCCCCTCCCACCCCCTCCCCTCACCCTCTCCCACCCCTCCCCCTCACCCTCTCCCACCCCCTCCCCTCCCCTCTCCCGCTCCAAACCCCTCCCCCACCCTCTCCCACCCCTCCCCCTCTCCCTCTCCCACCCCTCTCCCTCTCCCTCCCCCATCCTCTCCCCCACTCCCACCCCCTCTGCGTTTAAGCGACTGGCTTTGACCTGCCGGTGTTGTGGCTGAGTCTTGCGTTTCCCATCTATCTATGGTGGGAAACTAAATCTGCCAATCACTCCCTCACCTTTTCCACCTTTCCCCCTTCCCCACCTCTCTGTTCCAGCTTTGTCCCCCCCTACTCCATTAGTCTGAAAAAGGGCCTGTCTCAAAACATCGCCTGTCCATTCCCTCCGCAGATGCTGCCTGATCCACTGAGTTCTTCCAGTACAGCACAGCAAGTGCAGGGAAAGACAGTCAAATATAAATCTGCAGCAAGGACAACATCACAATGACAGGCAACGTCACCTGTCACATCGACTGGGGAATCCTAATCAGCTAACGTAGTTGGCAGGATCAAACTGAGAGGCACAGAGAGGGCAAACAACCAGATCCTTTCCCCAGGGTGGAAATGTCAAAGACAAGATGGCATAGCTTTAACATGAGGGCAGCAAGGTTTAAAGCAGATGTGTGGGGCAGGATTTTCCACTCAGAGGGTGGAGACCGCCTGGACCGCGCTGCCCACACTGAAACATAAATGTACGCACTCTGGGGGTGGGGAAGCACTCTGGCCTTGAGACGGACTCTCAGCCCCAGAACATCCGCAGTGAGAAACGTAGAGTGATCACTATGGCAGAGACGGCTTACCTAGCGGAGACTCGTCCAAGAAGGACCTGGCGTTCAGGTTGGCTCCATGACTCACCAGCATTTCCACCATGTGTACCTGCACCAAGGAAAGACCCTGTCACCATGTGTACACCCCCTCCCCTGTGTGTACACCCCCTCCCCTGTGTGTACACCCCTCCCCTGTGTGTACACACCCTCCCCTGTGTGTACACCCCCTCCCCTGTGTGTGTACACTCCCTCCCCTGTGTGTACACACTCCCCTGTGTGTACACCCCCTCCCCTGTGTGTACACCCCTCCCCTGTGTGTACACACCCCCCTGTGTGTGTACACCCTCCCCTGTGTGTGTACACTCCCTCCCCTGTGTGTACACACCCCCGTGTGTACACCCCCTCCCCTGTGTGTACACCCCCCCCCTGTGTGTGTACACCCCCTCCCCTGTGTGTGTACACCCCTCCCCTGTGTGTACACCCCTCCCCTGTGTGTGTACACCCCTCCCCTGTGTACACCCCCTCCCCTGTGTGTGTACACCCCCTCCCCTGTGTGTGTACACCCCCTCCCCTGTGTGTGTACACCCCCTCCCCTGTGTGTGTACACCCCTCCGCTGTGTACACCCCCTCCCCTGTGTGTGTACACCCCCTCCCCTTTGCGTACACCCCCTCCTGTGTGTGCATACCCCTTCCCCACACTGACCCGTCCCCACACTGACCTGACCCCAGCAGGCTGCTGCGTGCAGGGGCTCCCAGCCGTCGCTGTCCTTCACGTCCACCCTGGCCTTGTGCGTCAGCAGCAGCTCCGCCGCCTCTGGGAAGCCGTTGGCCACAGCCACGTGGAGCTGGGCAACGGGGCAACAGGGTCAGTAACGGCCGGCTTCACCCACACACCACACACCCCACCCACCCCACACCACTGTACACCGTACACCCCACCCCACACACACCCCACCCTACCGTACCCCTCTCCCCACGCCAACCCACACACATCCCACCCCACACCACTGTACACCCCACTGCACCCCTCTCCCAACTCACCCCACACCATACACCCCACCCACCCTCCCACCCCACCATACACCCCACCCACCCACCCCACACCACTGTACACCGTACAACCCACTGCACCCCACTCCCAACTCACCCCACCCCACACCATACACCCCACCCCACCATACACCCCACCCACCCTCCCAGCCCACACCACTGTACACCGTACACCCCACTGCACCCCTCTCCCCACCCCACTCACCCCACCCCACACACCCCACCCCACCCCTCCCTGACCACCCACCCCATGCACCCCATCCCTCGCCAACCACCCACCCCGTGCACCCCACCCCACCCCTCCCTGACCACCGACCCTTCCCCACCCCCACCCCACCCCACCCTGACCACCCACCCCGTGCACCCCACACCCCACCCCTCCCGGACCACCCACCCACCCCGTGGGAGGAAACCGGAGCGCCCAGAGAAAACCCACGCGGTCACAGGGAGAGCGTGCAAACTCAGTACAGGCAGCACCTGTAGTCAGGATCGAACCTGGGTCCCTGGCGCTGTGAGGCAGCAGCTCTACTGCTGCGCCACAGTCAGTACCAACCACCCCAGTCACCACTAGGACAGGGGAACTGGCCAAGAGGGGGGACCTCATTGAAACGTACAGAATAATGAAAGGCTTGGATAGAGTGGATGTGGAGAGGATGTTTCCACTAGTGGGAGAGTCTGGGACTATAGCCACAGAATTAAAAGATGTTCTTTTAGGACGGAGATGAGGACAAAATTTCTTTAGAGGGTGGCGAATCTGTGGAATCGTTTGCCACAGAAGGCTGTGGAGGCCAAGTCAGTGGATATTTTTACGGGAGAGATAGATTATTGATTAGTGTGGGTGTCAGAGGTTATGGGGAGAAGGCAGGGGAATGGGTTCAGTGGGAGAGATAAACCGGCCATGATTGAATGGCAGAGTAGACGTGATGGGCCGAATGGCCTGATTCTACACTTATCACTTATAAGAGTTAATGGGCAGTTGTTGAGGAAGTGGCTGCTGTGTTGGGGTTGGGGTTGGGGTTGTGGGGCAGGGGCGGGTGACGGAGGGAAGGGGCAGAAGGCGGAGGAGTGTTGACACGCTTACTCCGCAACAGTGGTCAGCAGGGCCGTACCAGGCAAGCACCAACTTCATTCTGGCTGTTCAAGTCGGACTGCGCCTCCACCAGCTTCCTGATGTCCTCGACCATCCACCTCTCCGTGGCCATCCGGGACTCATCGATCTTTTCCTGCGTGACACCTGGAAACACAAGCCAGGTTACACCATTACAGATCCCAGTGTAGCGTGGACTTTGGGAGGATCCTCCTCGGCAAACGGCAACCTTTAACCCTCTCATCTCCATCCAGGACATTAGAAGAGATCTCAGACGCAACATCAATTCACAAGTTCACAAATTAAAGAGGAATTAGGTCATTCATCGAGTCCACTCCGCCATTCAATCATGGCTGATCTCTGCCTCCTAATCCCATTTTCCTGCCTTCTCCTCATAACCCTTGACGCCAGTTCAAATCAAGAATTTGTCTATCTCTGCCTTAAAATATCCACCTACTTGGTCTCCACAGCCCTCTGTGGCAATGCGTTCCACAGATTAACTACCCTCTGACTAACTATCCTCTTGCGGCACGGTGGCGCAGCGGTAGAGTTGCTGCCTTACAGCGAATGCAGCGCCGGAGACCCGGGTTCGATCCTGACTAACGGCGCCGTCTGTACGGAGTTTGTACGTTCTCCCCGTGACCTGTGTGGGTTTTCTCCGAGATCTTCGGTTTCCTCCCACACTCCAAAGACGTACAGGTATGTAGGTTAATTGACTGGGTAAAATGTAAAAATTGTCCCTAGTGTGTGTAGGATAGTGTTAATGTGCGGGGATCGCTGGGCGGCGCGGACCCGGTGGGCCGAAGGGCCTGTTTCCGCGCTGTATCTCTAAATCTAAAATCTAAAGAAGTTCCTCCTCACCTCCTTTCCAAAAGAGCGTCCTTTAATTCTGAGGCTATGGCCTCTAGTCCTAGACTCTCCCACCGGTAGAGACATCCTCTCCACATCCACTCCATCTGTGCCTTTCATTATTCTGCAGGTTAATTCTGTAACATTTTTAACAACATTGAAACTTGAGGGGTAATGAGATGGCGCTGGTAAAGTGGCTACTCTTGTGTGCTGCCTCGGTGTAATCTTCTATTCCTGCACTCTACGACTTCAGTTTGATTGTCTTATATATAGTATGATTTTACTGAACTGTACGCAAAAATATGAATTGTCACTGTCCCTTGGTGCATGTGACAATGAAGCACCATTGAACCTTTGAATGGCATAGCTCTCTCATTTAAATGTGCTCAATTGTCATATGTACCAACAATGGAACCGTGAAATTCGTACTTGCTGCAGCCAAACACGGAAATACATACACTGATCAGGCAACACATTATGACTGGATGAGCCAAAACATTATGACCACCTGCCTAATACGCTGTTGGTCATCCGTGTGCAGCCCCATACGCAGCAGGGTGCGATGCACTGTGTATTGTGACACATTCCTCCCGTGACCACCATTAACATTTTCTGTGACTTGCGCCACAGTCGACCTTCTGTCGGTTCGGACCAGACGGGATAGCCTTCGTTGCCCTCGCGCATCGATGAGCCTTGGGCGCCCAACACCCTGTCTGTCGCTTGTCCCTCCTCGGACCACTGTCGGTAGGTACTCACCACCGCTGACTGGGAGCACCCCACAAGCCTTGCCGTTTCAGAGATGCTCTGACCTAGTCGTCTGGCCATAACAATTTGGCCCTTGTCAAAGTCGCTCAGGTCTTTACTCCTGCCCATGTCTCCTGCATCCAACACATCGACTTCAAGAACTGACTGTTCACTTGCTGCCTAATATATCCCACCCCTTGACAGGTGCCATTGTAACAAGATAATCAATGTTATGCACTTCACCTGGCAGTGGTCATAATGTTTTGGCTGATTGGTGTATATGTTAATATAAAAATTAATAGAAGTTATATTAGATAACCATAATGGTGCAAAACTACAGTCCATAGTGCAATCAAAGACACAGTCCATGGAAGGTCATAGTTACTGACGTTAGCGTTGGTCAGTGTTCAAGAGCCTGGGTTATTGGGAAGAAGCTGTTCTTGAACCTGGAGGTCACGGTTCCCAGACACCCTCCTGATGGTCGAAGAGAGCGTGGCCAGGGTGGTGTGGGTCTATGATGGTGCTGGCTACCTTCTTGAGGCAGCGACTCCTGTAGATCCCTTTGATGGTGAAAACTGAACTGCACTGTCCCACCCCAAGCTTAACACTAGACAGATGTAAATGAAAGTTCACAGCTTCCTGAAAGTGTCAACACAAATAGATAAAGAGTGGAAAAGAAGGCATTTAGTACGCTTGGCTTCGTCAGTCAAAGCATTGAGTAAGTCAGGAGTCATGTTACTGTTAGAAAACATTAGTCAAGTAGCATCTGTGGAGAACATGGACAGGTGACGTTTGGGATCAAGGACCTTCTTCAGACCTAGAGGAGTAAACAAGAGCAGGTAGTTCTCCACACATAGTGCTGTGCACTGGGCAGTGGTTCAGGACAAGGGGAGGCAGACAAGGCAAGGTCTGAGGGATTACGAGGACACCGTTTCTCTACAGAATCAGACGTAGCTCCTGCATTGCCATGGAGTACAGGGAGCAGTAGTGTGTGTATACAGCTCAGGCCACTCACTGATGCACAAAGCCAGCTAGCAGGAGGTGGCAGAGAGTGGTGGACTCAGCCATGTCCATCACGGGCACCATCCTCCCCTTCAACTACACCAGGCTCTGTCTCAAGATGGCGGCATCTGGCATCAAGGATCCCCCACCATCCGGGCCGTGCCCTCTTCTCATTTCTGCCGTCGGGCAGGAGGTACAGAAGCCCGAGATCCCACACCACCAGGTTCAGGAGCACCTACTGAACCACAACCATCAGCTTCTTGAACCCACCCATACAACCCTGATCCTACCTCAGCAACGAACACTACGGACCAAACTGGCGCCCAAGCCAGGAGACTCTTTGTGTGCTGATCACAGAGGTGGATCTGCCATCACACATTATAATCGCCCCACTATTTTAAATTTCTACTCCAACAGCAACATTTCTTATTCACGTTATTCCCTTTATCCTGTACAGTGAATAGCTTGATTGTAATCATGTATAGACTTTCCGCTGACTGGTTTAGCACGCAACAAAGGCTATTTGTTGTGCCTGGGTACATGTGACAACAAAACTAAACTAAACTACTGTCCTTCATAATTGTGTATTTTTGAGGCGTATCCTTTTGTTTGCAGAGTTTTTCTTTTCATTGTCTTGTAGAATATATGTGTTGTTTAGGGGGGGGGTATGGGGAGAAGGCAGGAACGGGGTACTGATTGAGAATGATCAGCCATGATCACATGGAATGGCGGTGCTGGCTCGAAGGGCCGAATGGCCTCCTCCTGCACCTATTGTCTATTGTTTAGGCATTATTAATGTTTTTCCATATTGCCCAGGTCTATGTGCCGGTGATGCAGTGAGAGGCAGGGCTTTCAGCTTACCTGTATCTCACCGACTCATGCACAAGGCAGTAAACTCCACCTGACTTTGGTATTCTTTGGCACCACCTCAGATTGCATTGCAGTTTTTGCATAATCCCGCTGTTCTGCATTTATTACTGTATTTATCATTATCATACTTTATACTTTATGAGCTTCACAAGAACTAGCAATTTTATTGCAGCCTAGGGTAATAAATTCATCTCGTTTAGGTTCAGGTTTATAACTGTCACGTGTACCGAGGTCCAGTGGTCCAGAACCAGGGGCCACAGTTTAAGAATAAGGGGTAGGCCATTTAGAACGGAGATGAGGAAAAACCTTTTCAGTCAGAGAGTTGTAAATCTGTGGAATTCTCTGCCTCAGAAGGCAGTGGAGGCCAATTCTCTGGATGCTTTCAAGAGAGAACTAGATAGAGCTCTTAAAGATAGCGGAGTCAGGGGGTATGGGGAGAAGGCAGGAACGGGGTACTGATTGTGAATGATCAGCCATGATCACATTGAATGGCGGTGCTGGCTCGAAGGTGCTGAATGGCCTCCTCCTGCACCTATTGTCTATTGTCTATAAAAGCTTTGTTTTGCATGCTATCCAAAGAGGTCACGTGTACTGAGGTACACGCCAGATAATACTATACATAAATACAAGTAAGCCAAACTCAAGTACAATAGGTGGAGCAAAGGGGAAGATACCGAGTGCAGAGTATAGTTCTCAGCATTTTAGTGCGTCAGTTCCAGAGACAAAGTCCAATGTTCACAATGGGGTAGAGATGAATCGGACAGTACTCTAGCTTGTGGAAGGACCGTTCAGAAGCCCGATAACAGAGGGGAAGAAGCTGTTCCTGAGTCTGGTGGTGCGCGCTTTCAAACTCCTGTTTCTTTCGCCCGACGGGTGTGGGGAGAAAGAATGACCGTGGTGGGACAAGTCTTTGGTTAATGTTGGCTGCTTTTCCAAGGCAACAATAGACAATGGACAATAGGTGCAGGAGGCCATTTGGCCCTTCGAGCCAGCACCGCCATTCAATGTGATCATGGCTGATCATTCACAATCAGTACCCCGTTCCTGCCTTCTCCCCATACCCCCTGACTCCGCTATCCTTAAGAGCTCTATCTAGCTCTCTCTTGAATGCATTCAGAAGCAATGTATCTGAAGCTGTGTTTAATAGATATGCAATTATAACATGGGCTAACAGCGCTCAATGTGTACAGAGGGGAATGTTTTTGTTTACTTGATTTGTTCTTTAAATTTGTACAGGCAGTTTTGGAAGGATTTTGAACACAAGATAAATGTTTCAATTGCTCACATTGGCTTGTTTCCGTTTAAAGAACAGGCACCCTGACAGCATTGAGGAATTAGAGATAAAATAGGACCCTGAAGCCTAAACTCACACAGTGTCTGCATTTAAATAACTGCTTTGGAAAATAAAAGTTTCTAATTCGGCTGCAGATAAGAAATTGTTTATTTTGAGTATCCTAGGTTTTAGATATTAAAAATCTGGAATGTGAGGGGCAAATTTTATAGAGACGTGTGAGGCAAGTGTTTCTTACACAGAGAGTGATGGGTGCTTGGAAGGCGCTGCCAGGGGTGGCGGTGGAGGCGAATATGATAGTGTGTGTCTAAGAGGCTTTTAGATAGGCACATGGATATGGAGGGAAATCGATCACGTGCAGGCAGAGCAGATTATTTCAACTTGGCATTGTGTTTGGCACAGACATTGTTTTAGATTTCTGATTTAGAGATACAGCACGGAAACAGGCCCTTCAGACCACCGGGTCCGCGCCGCCCAGCCATCCCCGCACATTAACACTATCCTACACACCCTAGGAACAATTTTTTTTATTTTTTTTACATTTGCCAAGCCAATTAACCTACATACCTGTACGTCTTTAGAGTGTGGGAGGACACCGAAGATCTCGGAGAAAACCCACGCAGGTCACGGGGAGAACGTACAAACTCCGTACAGACGGCACCCACAGTCAGGATCGAACCTGAGTCTCCGGCGCTGCATTCGCTGTAAGGCAGCAACTCTACCGCTGCGCCACCGTGCCGCCCCTGTTACTGTGCTCCACTGAGCTTTGTGAGGTTAAAGAATTATGGGCAGTGCAGGGAAGTGCTACTGCAATGTAAGATTAGCTACTGTCTGCATGATGGGACAGGCTCGAGGGGCCGAACGGCCTCTGCCTACGCCTGGTGTTTTTGTTTTTATGAGATACAATCCATCGTGGCTCAGTGTAACGGCCCCCTGTTCTGTCTGCTGCTGCTGCTGGGAACATACATACTTTAACATTGACCGGGGTAGCCTTAATGCAACGACGTAGGCAGAGAGAATGAGAGCGGCACGGTGGCGCAGCGGTAGAGTTGTTGCCTTACAGTGAATGCAGCGCCGGAGACTCAGGTTCGATCCTGACTACGGGTGCTGTCTGTACGGAGTTTGTACGTTCTTCCCGTGACCTGCGTGGGTTTGCTCCGAGATCTTCGGTTTCCTCCCACACTCCAAAGACGTGCAGGTATGTAGGTTAATTGGCTGGGCAAATTTAAAAAATTGTTCCTAGTGTTGGATAGTGTTAATGTGCGGGGATCGCTGGGCGGCACGGACTCGGTGGGTCGAAGGGCCTGTTTCCTCGCTGTATCTCTAAATTAAAAAAGACCTCAGAAGGGGATAAGAAGTTGTACATATATTCAGGAGAGTTTTCCGAAGCTGTGCGGAGGGAGTCCGACCAGTGATGGAGGTGTACTTGGCCTGAGAGAATGAGGACAGGCAAGTTATTGAAGTGATACAAAATGCTGGAATAACACAGATCAGGCAGCATCGCTGGAGAACATGGATAGCTGACATTTCAGGTTAGGAGTGCTGGTGCAGGATTCCCAAAAAGTTAATCTGCAAGTCGAACCAGTAGTAAAGAAACCAACCCCAATGATAGCATTTATTTCAAGAGGGCTTGTATGCAAAAACAGGGATGTAATGCTGAGGCTCTATAAGGCGCTGGTCAGGCTACATTTGGAATATTGTGCGCAATTATGGGCACCATACCTGACGAAGGATGTGTTGGCTCTGGAGAGGGTCCAGAGGAGGTTTACAAGAATGATCCCAGGAATGAACAGGTTAACCTATGATGAGCGTTAGTCTGCACTGGGCCTGTACTTGCTGGAGTTTAGAAGTATGAAGGGGGACTTCATTGAAACACACAGAATAGTGAAAGGCTTGGAGAGGTCACAGCCTCAGAATTAAAGGACGTTCTTTTAGGAAAGAGATGAGGAGAAATTTCTTTAGTCAGAGGGTGGTGAATCTGTGGAACTCATTGCTGCGGAAGGCTGTGGAGACCAAGTCAGTGGATATTTTTAAGGCAGACATTGATTCTTGATTAACACGGGTGTCAGAGGTTATGGGGAGAAGGCTGGAGAATGGGGTTAGGAGGGAGACATAGGTCAGCCATGACTGAATGGCGGAGTAGACCATCACGCCCTGGGGGTATGTGAAGAGGAAAAAAATAGTCAAGGCAAATGTGGGTCCCTTGAAGACAGTAGCAGGGGAATTTATTATGGGGAACAAGGAAATGGCAGACGAGTTGAACCGGTACTTTGGATCTGTCTTCACTAAGGAGGATACAAACAATCTCCCAGATGTTCTAGTGGCCAGAGATCCTAGGGTGACAGAGGAACTGGAGGAAATCCACATTAGGCAGGAAAAAGTTTTGGGTAGACTGATGGGACTCAAGGCTGATAAATCCCCAGGGCCTGATGGTCTGCATCCCAGGGTGCTTAAGGAGGTGGCTCTAGAAAATGTGGACGCATTAGTGATTATTTTCCAATGTTCTATAGATTCCGGGTCAGTTCCTGTGGATTGGAGGGTAGCTAATGTTATCCCATTTTTCAAGAAAGGAGGGAGAGAGAAAACGGGAAATTATAGACCAGTTAGTCTGACATCAGTGGTGGGGAAGATGCTGGAGTCAATGATAAAAGACGAAATTGCGGAGCATTTGGATAGCAGTAACAGGATCGTTCCAAGTCAGCATGGATTTACGAAGGGGAAATCGTGCTTGACTAATCTACTGGAATTTTTTGAGGATGTAACTAGGATGATTGACAGGGGAGAGCCGGTGGATGTGGTGTACCTCGACTTTCAGAAAGCCTTCGACAAGGTCGCACATAGGAGATTGGTGGGCAAAATTAGAGCACATGATATTGGAGGTAGGGTACTGACATGGATAGAAAGTTGGTTGACAGACAGAAAGCAAAGAGTGGGGATAAATGGGTCCCTTTCAGAATGGCAGGCAGTAACTAGTGGGGTACCGCAAGGCTCAGTGTTGGGACCGCAGCTATTTACAATATACATCAATGACTTGGATGAAGGGATTAAAAGTACCATTGGCAAATTTGCAGATGACACAAAGCTGGGTGGCAGTGTGAACTGTGAGGAAGATGCTATGAGGTTGCAGGGTGACTTGGACAGGTTGTGTGAGTGGGCGGATGCATGGCAGATGCAGTTTAATGTAGATAAGTGTGAGGTTATCCACTTTGGTGGTAAGAATAGGAAGGCAGATTATTATCTGAATGGTGTCAAGTTAGGAAAAGGGGACGTACAACGTGATCTGGGTGTCTTAGTGCATCAGTCACTGAAAGGAAGCATGCAGGTACAGCAGGCAGTGAAGAAAGCCAATGGAATGTTGGCCTTCATAACAAGAGGAGTTGAGTATAGGAGCAAAGAGGTCCTTCTGCAGTTGTACAGGGCTCTAGTGAGACCGCACCTGGAGTACTGTGTGCAGTTTTGGTCTCCAAATTTGAGGAAGGATATTCTTGCTATTGAAGGCGTGCAGCGTAGGTTTACTAGATTAATTCCCGGAATGGCGGGACTGTCATATGTTGAAAGACTGGAGCGACTAGGTTTGTATACACTGGAATTTAGAAGGATGAGAGGGGATCTTATCGAAACATATAAAATTATTAAGGGGTTGGACACGTTAGAGGCAGGAAACATGTTCCCAATGTTGGGGGAGTCCAGAACCAGGGGCCACAGTTTAAGAATAAGGGGTAGGCCATTTAGAACGGAGATGAGGAAAAACTTTTTCAGTCAGAGAGTTGTAAATCTGTGGAATTCTCTGCCTCAGAAGGCAGTGCGGGCCAATTCTCTGAATGCTTTCAAGAGAGAGCTAGATAGAGCTCTTAAGGATAGCGGAGTCAGGGGGTATGGGGAGAAGGCAGGAACGGGGTACTGATTGAGAATGATCAGTCATGATCACGTTGAATGGTGGTGCTGGCTCGAAGGGCCGAATGGCCTCCTCCTGCACCGATTGTCTATTGTCTATTGTAACCCGTTACCCGGGGGAGGGGGATCAGGAGCAGTGCGAGAGGAAAGCAACATCCCAATGAGTGGGAGGCGTTTAAAAGCGAGGCTCTGAGAGTTCAAGGTCAGCAGGTCCCTGGTGGGGAAGCAGGCAGCGATGGTTCCTGCTGATCAAAGGGTATTGATCA
Source organism: Rhinoraja longicauda (assembly GCF_053455715.1). Lineage (NCBI taxonomy): Eukaryota > Metazoa > Chordata > Chondrichthyes > Rajiformes > Arhynchobatidae > Rhinoraja > Rhinoraja longicauda. Next base: position 109,880,821 of record NC_135954.1, on the reverse strand, counting down.
GGGAGAAGGAAGTGTATGTCAAGTATAGAAATTGGTATTGTGCGAGTCTGGGGCTTATATAGGAGGGAGCATAAGAAATACATTCAGAGGGCAAAAGCGGCCATGAAATGACCTCGGCAAGTAGGATTAAGGAGAATCCGAAACACTTTTGTCGATGAGTTGGGCTGAAGGCAGCGGGTAGTGCCACTGCCTCACCGAAACCAGAGACCCGGGTTCGATCCTGACCTCGGGTGCTGCTTGTGTGGAGTTTGCACGTTCTCCCTGTGACTGCGTGAGTTTACTCTTGGTGCTCCGGTTTCCTCCCACATCCCATAGGGAATGTAAGTCAATTGGCCCTCTGCAAATTGCCCCTTAGTGTGTAGGGAGTGGATGAGAAAGTAGAATAGCATGGGACTAGTGCGAACAGGTGATCGGTGGTCAGTGTTGACCCGGTGGGCCGAAGGGCCTGTTTTCATGCTGCATCTTAAAACTAAAAACTCTATTAGCAGCCTCTATTAAGGAAGGAATAGATCCAGAGAGAGAGAGAGAGAGAGCGAGAGAGAGAGAGAGAGAGTGTGTGTGTGTGTGTGTGTGTGCGTGCGCGCGCGTGTGTAGAGGAGACTGGGGATATGAGCGCAGTAGCTGAGGAAGGGACCCGACCCGAGCCGTTGCCTGTCCATTCTCTCCACCAAACAGAGTCTTTTTCCTCGTACTGGGGAATCTAGAAGCAGAGGGCACAGGTTTACACTGAGAGGAGAGAGATGTAAAGGGAATCCGAGGGGCAAGATTTTCCACACATAGTTGTGGTGAATGTCTGGAACGAGCTGCCAGAGGAGGTGGTGGAGGCGTACATAGTTACCAGGTTTATAAAGCATTTGGACAGGTTGGATTGGAAATTTGGAAAGGAAAGAAGTGGAGTTTAGGTTAGTTTAGTTTAGAAAAACAGCGCGGAAACAGGCCCTTCGGCCCACAGGGTCCGCGCCGACCAGCGATCCCCGCACACTAACACTATCCTACACACATTAGGGACAATATTTACATTTACCAAGCCAATTAACCTACAAACCTGTACGTCTTTGGAGTGTGGGAGGAAACCGAAGATCTCGGAGAAAACCCACGCAGGTCATGGGGAGAACGTACAAACTCCGTACAGACAGCACCCGTAGTCGGGATGGAACCCGGGTCTCCGGCGCTGCATTCGCTGTAAGGCAGCAACTCTACCGCTGCGCCACCGTGACCGCCCAGAGGGTCACGGGCAAATGGGATTAAAGTAAATAGGCACCACAGTCAGCTTGGATGAGGTGGGAGGAAAGGCATGTTTCTGTGCTGTACAATTCAATGATTCCATTCAAATAGAAGAAAATGGTCATACGTGATAGGAGCAGAATTAGGCCATTTGGCCCATCAAGTCTATCCCGCCATTCTATCATGGCTGATCTATCCCTCCCTCCTAACCCCATTCTCCTGCCTTCTCCCCATAACCCCTGACACCTCCTATCCCGGTACTAAACAAGAATCTATCTACCTCTGTCTTAAAAATATCCATTGACCTGGCCAGCACAGCCTTGTAAAAGGGTTAAGTTCGAAGCATGCTGCCTGCACTGGCAAGATTCCAGCTTCTGGAAAGTCAGTGTGATTACATTAAATTCAAAGGCCTTCTCCACCTCCAAACCCACGCTGACTGGATGCTCTGTGTCGGTCCCACTATCTATAACATCAACAGGTTTGTCACACCTGGCATTCAGATATACACACACTCTCATCCGTCCTTTAATTATTTTCAGTTTCCAGGCGGCACGGTGGTGCAGCGGTAGAGTTGCTGCCTCACAGCGCCAGAGACCCGGGTTCCATCCTGACCACGGGCCCTTGTCTGCAGGGAGTTTGTACGCTCTCCCCGTGAAGCAATAATGCCCGTGCTTGGGTTTTCTCCGGGTGCTCCAGTTTCCTCCCGCACTCCAAAGACGTATAACTTTGTAGGTCAGTTGGCTTGGTAGGATTTTAAATTGTCCCTAGTGCGTGTAGGAGAGTGTAAGTGTGTGGGAATCACTGGTCGGTGCGGACACGGTGGGCCGAAGGTCCTGGTATCGCGCTGTATCGCTAAACTAAACTGCGGAGAAAATGGATAGGTGACGTTTTGGGTTGGGACCCTTCTTTAGGGGATATGAAGGGGGGGGGGGGGGACGGACTTTCCCCCTCCCCCCACCCCCACTTTCCCACTTGACTGCCCTTTCATAAATACAGTCTCTGATCCATCCTTTAACGATTCTCCTAGTGCCGTTACCACTTCCTTAGCAATAAATTCCAGCATCTTTCTTCCTACGGACTAACTGATGTATGGTCACTCTCGTTCCTACAGTAGGTACATTTACAACGCGTGGGAACCAGTCTAGAACCTAGGGATGAAACCGCATCACTTGTACATTTTATAACATTTTATTCTGATCGCTCAGAAAGCCATAGAGCTGTACAGCATGGGAAACGGGCCCTTCGGCCCACCGTGCCCATGCTAACCAAGTTGGCAGGCTGGGCTAGTCCCACACGTCTCTAAAGAATCCGTAACAATCAGATGACTTGGAAGGGTGTGTGGGAAACATCACCCAGTGGCATTATTGCATCACTGTGTAGTTATTTATTGTGTAATTGCGTGAATGGGCCTGTCAAGCTGCAACAAGGAAGAATTTCATGGCTCTGGTCCGACCGGTGAGTATGACAATGAAACGTGCGTGACCCAAGCCGCCAGGATCTCTGAATAACCGAAGGGCAGATCATCTGTGTTTTTGGAGATTATTTACCGTGAGTCACAGGGAATGAATGATCAAAGCTGAGATAAGCGTGTTCTGGGGTTTTGATGCACGATGGAGATTGAAGCTTCGACTGGGGAGAGACAAGCAGGGCACTCTGACAGTTTTGGTCTCCTAATCTGAGGAAAGACATTCTAGCCTTAGAGGGAGTACAGAGAAGCTTCACCAGATTGATCCCTGGGATGGCGGGACTTTCATATGAAGAAAGACTGGATAGACTAGGCTTGTACTCGCTGGAATTTAGAAGACTGAGGGGGGATCTTATTGAAACATATAAAATTCTTAAGGGGTTGGAGAGGCTAGATGCAGGAAGATTGTTCCCGATGTTGGGGAAGTCCAGAACCAGGGGTCACAGCTTAAGGATAAGGGGGAAGTCTTTTAGGACCGAGATGAGAAAACATTTCTTCACACAGAGAGTGGTGAGTCTGTGGAATTCTCTGCCACAGAAGGTAGTTGAGGCCAGTCCATTGGCTATATTTAAGAGGGAGTTAGATGTGGCCCTTGTGGCTAAAGGGATCAGGGGGTATGGAGAGAAGGCAGGTACAGGTTACTGAGCTGGATGATCAGTCATGATCATATTGAATGGCGGTGCGTACAGGCTCGAAGGGCCGAATGGCCTACTCCTGCACCTATTGTCTATGTTTCTATGACCTCAGTGTGGCAGTATCACAGAGTCAGTGAACACAGAACAGAAGCAGGCCCTTTGGACCACCTTGTCCATACCGACCCAGTTGGCAGACTAAGCGCCAGTTCCACTTGCCCACGTTTGGCCCTTATCTCTCTAAACCCTTCCTTATCTGTACATTTGCCAAAATGTCTTTTACAAGCTGCAATCGTATCCGCTTCTGCACCTTCCTCTGGCAGCTCGTTCTAGATACGGACTACCCTCTGAGTGAAAAGGTTGCCCTGAGGCCCCTCTTCAATCTCTCCCTTCTCAGTTTAAACCTATGCCCTCCAGTTTTACGAAAAGACTAAATGGAAAATATGAAAAGTGCACTGTGAATTTGAATATCTCAGGGTATCATTCCCCTTAAAGCTATGTCCTATCGTCTTTGACATTTCCATCCTGCCTAGAAAGGTTCTGACTGTCTACCCTATCTATGCCTCTCATGATATTATAAACTTCTATCAGATCTCCCCTCAGTCTTCAATATTCCAGGGACAATAATCCAAGTTTGTCCAACCTCTTCTTCCAGCTAATACCCTCTAATCCGGGCAGCATTCTGGTGAACATCCTCTGCAGTAAATCTGCAGTGTGTTTACCTGACATGTTATGGATGCAATTGTAAAGAAGATTATTTGGTGAGATTGAACTGAATCCTGGAGCACCAAACTACAGTCGTTTCGCGTTGGGACCTTTCTTCAGACTGATTGTGGTGGAGACGGGGTAGGAAGTTGGAAAGGCAGCACAAAGCCTAGTGAGTGATAGATGGATACAGATGTGTGTGTGTGTGGAGGGGGGGGGAGGAGGGGGGAATGATAGGCAGATGGTCGGATAAAGGCAGGAGATGAATAGACAAGGATTGAAAAGGTCACCTATCCACGTTCTCCAGAGATGCTGCCTGACCCCAGCGCTTTGTGTCTTTTTTTTTTAACCTACAAACCCACACGTCTTTGGGGTGTGGGGGGAAGACGGGAGCAGCTGGAGGAAACCCACGTGGTCACAGGGAGAACGTGCAAACTCCACACGGACGGACAGCACTTGAGGTCAGGACCGAACCCGGGACCGCGGTGCCGCGGGGCAGCGGCTCGACCAGCTGTGCCACCGTGCCGTGTGCGGTAGGTGGGGGCCGTCGCAAGGTGGCGGTGGAGGTGGCAAGGGTGAGGGTGAGCACGTACCTTGCTGGGCCATGGCGGTCTCCAGGCACTCCAAGGTCACCTCGTCCTCACACAGGTCGTAGGGCATGTTCCCGTCCGCGTTCACGGCCATCAGGTCAGCGCCACTGGGGGGGGGAGCAAGGGTCATCGTCAGCACACAGAGACATGGGGGGGGGGGGGGTCAGGACAGGGAGAGGGAAGGGACAGGCTGATAGTACAGGGGTGGGGTTCAGGAGAGTGAGAGAGGGCAGAGATCAGGACAGGGAGGATGGAGGTCAGGGGAGGGAGAGAGATGTAGGAGTTGGAGCAGGTTGAAAGTGGGGGGGGTGTATCAGGAGAGGCTGTGTCGTGGGAGGGGGTAAGGAGGTCAGGACGGAGAGTGCAGGGGTGGAGGGGAAGGGGGGGGTGAGGACTGATAGAGCCGACAGGGGTGGGGGATGGGTCGGGCTGCGAGATCCATGAGAAGAGAGTGGGTGGGGGGGTTGGGGCAGTAACCCACCACACACGGTCACGAGGCTGTTGACAAACCCACATGGCAACCCCCCCCCCCCCCCATCCCCATCCCGGCAGCAGCAGGCCTCCCCCTTCACATGGATGTGGCAGGAAACCGGAGCACCCGGAGGAAACCCACGGGGAGAATGTGCATACTCCGCACAAACAGCAACCGAGGTCGGGATGGAACCCGGATCTGAGCGGCAGTGGGGCAGCCGCACTACCCGCTGCTCCACCCCGGCCTCACTAAGCCTCCCACCATGCCCAGCACCTGATCCATGCCGAGATCCCACTGCTCGCCACCGTACTGTTCAACGTTGTGAGAGTTCTCTGCCTCCACCACCCCTCACACTGTGTGCAGCTTCCAACCACCTTCAGGGGCAAACCATTCCCACTCAAATACCCTCCAAACCTCCTACCCTTCATCTTAAACCTGTGTCCTCCAGTTGTGAACAACTCAATCCTTACTCTACCCCCCCTCATACTTTTGTACCTCTCCATCAGGTTGTCCTCAGTCACGGAGTCATACAGCACGGAAACAGGCCCTTCTGCCCAACTCGTCCATGCTGACCAAGATGCCCCAACCAAGCTAGTCCCACCTGCCTGTGTTTGGCCCATATAGAAACATAGACAATAGGTGCAGGAGGAGGCCCTTTTGGCCCTTTGAACCAGCACCGCCATTCATTGTGATCATGGCTGATCATCCACAATCAGTAACCCGTGCCTGCCTTCTCCCCATATCCCTTGATTCCACTAGCCCTTAGAACTCTATCAAACTCTCTTTTAAATTCATCCAGTGATTTGGACTCCACTGCCTTCTGTGGCAAATTCCACAAATTCACAACTCTCTGGGTGAAAAATGTTTTTTCTCACCTCAGTTTTAATTGGCCTCCTCTTTATTCTTAGACTGTGGCCCCTGGTTCTGGACTCCCCCAACATTGGGAACATTTTCCTGCACCTAGCTTGTCCGGTCTTTTTATAATTTTATACGTCTCTATAAGATCCCCCTCTCATCCTTCTAAACGCCTGTGAACACAACCCCAGTCTTTCCTCATATGACAGTCCCGCCATCCCGGGGATTAACCTCGTGAACCTACGCTGCACTGCCTCAATAGCAAGGATGTCCTTTCTCAAATTAGTTTATCTCTCTAAACTTATCCTATCCATGTACCTGTCCAAGTGTCTGTTATATGTTGTTATTGTACCTGACTCGTCTACCTCCATCGGCAGCTCGTTCCATTTCCCTACCACCCTCTGTGGGGAAAGAAACTGCCCCTCAGGTTCCTATTAAATGTTGCCCCTCTGTCCGTACACCCATGTCCTCTGGTTCTGGGGGTAACGTGTATTCACCCTATCTAATCCCCTCACAATTTTTATACACCTCTATAAGATCACCCCTCATCCTCCTGAGCTTCATGGAAGGAAGTCCCAGTCTGTCCAACCTCTCCCTGTAGCTCAGGCCCTCAAGTCCTGGCAACATCCTCGTCAGGACCTTCTGAAATCCTACATTAAAAAAATAGCGGGTTCATAAGTTCATGTCATAGGGGCAGAATTAGGCCAATCAGCCCATTCAATCATGGCTGGTCCATCTCTCCCTCTCAACCCCACTCTCCTGCCTTCTCCCCATAACCCCTGACACCCTTGCTAATCAAGAACCTGTCAATGTCTGCATTAAAAATACCCAATGACCTGGCCTCCACCGCCGTCTGTGGCAATGAATTCCACAAATTTAATTCCATGGAGTTAGACAGAGGTCTAGGGGCTAGTGGAATCAAGGGATATGGGGAGAAGGCAGGCACGGGTTATTGATTGGGGATGATCAGCCGTGATCACATTGAATGGCGGAGCTGGCTCGAAGGGCCGAATGGCCTCCTCCTGCACCTATTGTCTATGTTTCTATTCTCCACACTCTGGATAAAGAAATTCTTGCTTCAGAGAGCCAAGGCAAGCAGAGGGCCAGGACACACTGTGGTAGCACACGCAGTATAACAGCAGCCCACAAGGATAATGGTGAGGAGGCTGATGTAGTGGAGGGTGGCCACTGCTCAGCGGAGTGTGCCCCAGGGACGGGGCATGTGTGGGGTTTGGCATGGTCCCTGCTTGCCCCTGTGGGTGGGGCTTGGCATGGGCACTGCTTGCCCTGCTCTGCCCCAGGGACGGGGTGTGTGTGGGGTCTGGCATGGCTCCTGCTTGCCCCTGCTCTGCCCCTGTGGGTGGGGCATGTGTGGAGTTTGGCATGGCCCCTGGTTGCCCCTGTGGGTGGGGCATGTGTGGGGCGCATGTGGGGTCTGGCATGGCCGCCGCTTGCACGTGTGTGGGGCGTGTGTGGGGCTTGGCATGGCCCCTGGTTGCCCGTGGGTGGGGCGTGTGTGGGGTCTGGCATGGCCCCTGGTTGCCCGTGGGTGGGGCGTGTGTGGGGTCTGGCATGGCCCCTGCTTGCCCCTGTGGGTGGGGCATGTGTGGGGCGCATGTGGGGTCTGGCATGGCCGCCGCTTGCACGTGTGTGGGGCGTGTGTGGGGCTTGGCATGGCCCCTGGTTGCCCGTGGGTGGGGCGTGTGTGGGGTCTGGCATGGCCCCTGGTTGCCCCTGCTCTGCCGCTGTGGGTGGGGCATGTGTGGGGCGCATGTGGGGTCTGGCATGGCCGCCGCTTGCACGTGTGTGGGGCGTGTGTGGGGCTTGGCATGGCCCCTGGTTGCCCGTGGGTGGGGCGTGTGTGGGGTCTGGCATGGCCCCTGGTTGCCCCTGCTCTGCCGCTGTGGGTGGGGCATGTGTGGGGTTTGTCATAGCCCCTGCTTGCCCCTGTGTGTGGGGCGTGTGTGGGGCTTGGCATGGCCCCTGCTTGCCCCAGGGACGGGGCGTGTGTGGGGCTTGGCATGGCCGCTGCTTGCCCCTGTGGGGTTTGGCATGGCCCCTGCTTGCCCCTGCTCTGCCCCTGTGGGTTGGGAGGCTGGACACGTAACTGTTGTACGAGTTGCTGCACCAGGTGCAGGTGGCCACAGGTGGCCGCGGCGTGCAGCGGGGTCCACAGCTCACTGTCGCAGGCGTTCACCGTGCCCCCGGCCTCCAGTAGCAGCGTCACCACCTCTGCATAGTCATCGATGCAGCACTGCAAGACAAAACGTGCCCGGCGTCAGGGAAATGCAGCACAACGACACAGCTTACTTTAGTTTCGTTTAGTGTAGAGACACAGTGTGGAAACAGGCCCTTCGGCCCACCGAGTCCGTGCCGACCAGCGCTCACACCATACACTTGCACTATCCTACACATTAGCCATTTACTGCATAACCTTCCACTTCCACACATCAGCTCACCCTTGCCTGTAGTAATCTCCATCACCAATCCTACACTCAAATCTCCAACTGACCTATACCTTCCTGTACATGTAAACAACCTTCCTCACTTTCCACAACTCTGCTCATTTTTGTTTCGTCTAGGTTAAGGATGCAGCATTGAAACAGGCCCTTCAGCTCACCGAGTCCACGCCGACCATTGATCACACCAGTTCTAAGTTATCCCACTTTCGCATTCGTTCACGAGGGGCAATTAACCTACAAACCTGCACGTCTTTGGGGTGCGAGAGGAAACGGAAGCACCCAGCAGAAACCCACGCAGGTCACGGGGAGAACGTGCAAACTCCGTACAGACAATCACAATCACAATCACAATAATACTTTATTAGCCAAGTATGTTTTGCAACATACGAGGAACTTCATTTGCCGTACAGTCACAACAATAAAGAGCAACAGGACACACAAAATACATTTTAACGTGAACATCCACCACAGTGACTCCTCCACATTCCTCACTGTGATGGAAGACGAAAAAAAGTTCAATCTCTTCCCTTCTTTGTCCTCCAGCGGCCGGGGGCTTCTAACCTTCCGTTGACGGGACGATCGTGACTCCCGTAGCCGGCGGCGAGCCTTAGTCAGGATCGTACCCGGGTCTCTGGCGCTGTAATGCAGCAACTATACCGCTGCGCCACCGTGCTGCCAACAGTTATTGATTTCAGACACGAGGGTGGTGTACACACCCCAGTCAATAATGCTCAGGCGGAGATGCCTAGGCATAGGTTCCTCGGCATAAATATCACCAACAATTTATTGGTACAACCACATTAAAATTTGATAAGCAAGTCAACGCTGTGGTAAAAGCCAGCTTCTTCCAACTTCGAACCATAGCTAAAATCAAACCTTTCCTCAAATTCGACGACACAGAAAAAATCATTCACGCTTTCATTTCCTCCCGCCTAGACTACTGCAACTCCCTATACACTGGGATCAGCCAATCTTCCCTGTCCCGCCTGCAACTGGTCCAAAACGCCGCAGCGAGACTCCTGACGGGTACCCGTAAAAGGGACCACATCACCCCGATTCTGGCCTCTCTCCACTGGCTCCCTGTACGGTACAGAATCAACTTCAAGCTCCTCCTATTCACGTATAAAGCCCTAAATGGACACTCCCCCCCCTACATCAAAAATCTTCTAACCCCCCTCTCTAACTCCAGGTCCCTCAGATCGGCCGACTTGGGGCTATTCACTATCCCGCGGTCTAGGCTTAAACTCAGGGGTGACCGCGCTTTTGCGGTTGCAGCTCCTAGACTGTGGAACCGCATCCCTCTCCCGATCAGAACTGCCCCCTCCATCGACTCCTTTAAGTCCAGGCTCAAAACATATTTCTACTCCCTAGCGTTTGACGCTCATTGAGGAGGCGCTGTGAACTGTTTGCGTGCTACTGTATGTTTTCATTTTTTTTTCTATTGGAACCTAATCAAATGTACAGCACTTTGGTCAACGTGGGTTGTTTTAAAATGTGCTATACAAATAAAATTGACTTGACTTGACTTGACTTGACATTGAAGCAACAGCCAACAGATCACAACAATGCCTCTACTACTCCAGGTGACGAAGGGAGTTCGGCCTGTTCATAAGTCATTGGAACAGAATTAGGTCATTCAACCCATTGGGTCTCCTCCGCCATTCAATCATGGCCAATCTATCTTTCCCTCTCAACCCCATTCTCCTGCCTTCACCCCATAACCTTTGACATCCCTACTCAGCAGGAACTAACCAATATCACCCCGTACTAATCAATTTATTCACAAAATGCTGGAGTAACTCAGCAGCCCCGACATCAGTCTGAAGAAGGGTCTCGACCCGAAACGTCACCCATTCCTTCTCTCCTGAGATGCTGCCTGACCACCACAGCCACACCCGTACTAATCAATGTCTCCAAGGAATCTCACCAACTTTTACGGACACACCATAGGATGCATCACAGGTCGGTTTGGGAACTGCCCTGCTCTGCCCAAGACCGCAAGACATTGCAGAGTTGTGGATGTAGCCCAGTCCATCACACAGACCAGACTCCCCACCATCTACTCCATCTACACTTCACGCTGCCTCGGGAACGCAGCCGACATAGTTAAGCTGTCTCATCCCAGTTATTTCTTCCTCTCCACTCTCCCGTCAGGCAGAAGATACAAAAGCTTGAAAACACGTTCCCCCAGATTCAGGAACTGCTTCTTCCCGCTGTTATCTGTTCACACAAACATAATAATCTTGTTCCACACCTACCTGATGCAGTGCAGTCAAACCATCCTCATTATACAAGTCTGCGGATATTCCTTCCTGCAAGAATTGGCCAACTGCAAGAGAAAAGGAAGTCACTTGTCATTAACGCAGGCTTACAAGTGGTTCACAGATGGTTAAACAGTGCTACCAATAGGGACCGACTGGCCAGGCTTCATTCAACTCCCAGGGCAAGGGCAGCTTGGGCTGGATTCAAAGGTGAAGTTCCCACCGCACCGTCCCACCACGCCCTGCCATGGGTGGACACACACCTCTATAATCTCGCCCCTCATCCTCCTCGGCTCCTAGGAATAAAGTCTCCGCCTTCCGAACCTGTAGTCCAGGCCCTCGAATTCTGGCAACAACCCCAAAAAATCTTCTCTGCACCCTTTCCATCGTAGTGGAAGAGCATTTTGAGATCGATGATCGCGACTCGGGTTCGATCCTGACCTCAAGTGCTGTTGGTGGGGAGTTCGCACGTTCTCCCTGTGACCGCGTGGGTTTCCTCCCACACTCCAAAGATTAATTGGGATTAATTGGGATTAATTATTTTGTAGGTTAATTGGCCCTCTGTAAATTGCCCCCCAGTGTGTAGGATAGAACTAGTGTGAACTGGTCGAGTTGGGCTGAAGGGCCTGTTTCCATGCTGTATCTCTAGACTGAGCTGAACACCTGATCCCCCCCCCCGGGCAGCCATTGCAGGCCCAGCCGTGGCATTTACCTTCCTGGGCATCGTTGCGAGATGCTGCCTCCAGCAGCCGCACGTTGTCGGGGAAGCGGATCCTCTTTAAGGGGCGGCTGGCGCTCCTCCTGTGCAGCTTGGCTCTCTTGCCCTGAGCCTCCTTCTCGCACTGCGCCCACTTCTTCAGCTGCTGCCCGCGCCTCTTGTGGGCGTGCCGGAGCCGCTCATGCGTGGTCATCCGGCCCACCAGCGACATTTCCGCCAGCAGCTCGCTGTGCTCGGCCATGGCCGGCTCTGCCCCCCACCCAGCCTGGGCACGGGGGGGGGTTGGTGACTAACCCCGGGCAGCTGCGTGGGGCACGCTCACCCAGCTCAGCCCACCCTCACATAGCCAGAGGGTCCCGTCAAACCATCAGCGCAAAGTCAACCATGCCTCCTGCCCCCTCGGCTGAGTGCGGGGGTGTGTGTAGGTGTGTCTGCCTCTATCTGTGTGTGTGGCTGTATGAGTGTGTGTCTGTCTGTATCTGCATGTGTGTGTCTGCGTGTGTCTGTCCGTGCCTATGTGTCTGTATCTGTGTGTGTGTTTCCGTGTTTCTGTCTGTGTGTCAGTGTCTTTGTGTGTGTGTGTGTGTGTGTGTGTGTGTGTGTGTGTGAGAGAGAGAGAGAGAGAGAGAGGGGGACAACCCAAACAGAGGTGCTGAGGGGTCACTGTCTCAGGCCTTGTGGGTCAGGGGAGGGTGGTGCGGGGAAACTGCGGGCATAGCCAAGCATTAACGGGCCAGGACGCGCCCTCGACCGCCCCCACCTGGGGACAGCATGCTGAGACAGGCAGGGTGGGATGTCAAGGTGGGGGGGGGGGGGGGGGGGGGGTGTGGACAGCTCTCCGAGCCTCCCCGCGGCAGGCAGCGGTCAGCACTGCTGCAGCCCAGAACTGGGCACCGAGCGTTTACTGTGCCAGGTGACCGGCGCCGCGAGCAGGCCCCACGCTGCGGGACGTGCAGAACGGCCGTTCTAGCCGCAGACTATCCCTGCCGACTGTCCTTGTGTAGCGGCCAAGATCATTGCATCCTTCCTTCTCTGCGAGAGTATCGGCAGCGGCTTCAAGCGGAGTCAGGGTGGGTACGGGACACCTCGGCACGCCTCACTGCACAGATCTACGTCGGCAGAGGCGCGGTTAACGCCGGCAACGTTTGCCCCCGGGCGTCGGGTCTCCAGCCGGCAACTCTCCACCCTGTTCCTGCTCGTCCTCTTGCAGCCGGCAATGTCAAGATGCTGAGAGGAGGGGAGAAAGAATAGTTGTCAATAAAGGCTCCGTTGTACGGTACACACAGCTTGTCAGTGATGGGGCTGGAGCCGTTCCAGCTTAATCGGTTTAGTTTTTCGATACAGTGCGGAAACAGGCCCTTCGGCCCACCGAGTCCACAACGACCACTGCCGCCGCTACTCCACCAACACCACCCTGACGCCTGGACTCGAGCCCTTCGCTCCGGCTTTTCCTTCACGGACACTGCCTGAATTGCGCCTCTGTTTTATCCCACTGACCGAAAATGGCCCTCAAAGCTTAAAGCTGTGCACCCATGTGGATTACTATCCGGGGAAGCTGGTCAAAGCAAAATATCTGGGCTGAACATCATGTCAAGTTAAGCTAATCCCCAGCAACAAGGAACTGCAGATGCTGGCTTACAAAAAAAGGCACAAAGAGCTGGAGGAACTCAGTGGGTCAGGCAGCCTCTGCGGAGGGGATGGACAGATTACATTTCCACACTCAATGAACGTGAATCTTGGCAAAATCCTCGTAATTATCTTTCTGCTTCCTGGCATCGTTCCTCTAGCAAGGTGACCCAAACTGAACAAGATACTCCATGTGGCCTCACCAATGCCTTGTACAACCACCACATAACATCTCAACTTCCACACTCAGTCTCCTTATTGGAGCGGCACGGTGGCGCAGTGGTAGAGTTGCTGCCTTACTGCGCTTTCAGCACCAGAGACCCAGGTTAGATCCTGACTAGGGGTGCTGTCTGTACGGAGTTTGTACGTTCTCCCTGTGACCGCGTGGGTTTTCTCTGAGATCTTCAGTTTCCTCCCACATTCCAAAGACATACAGGTTTGTAGGTTAATTGGTTTTGTATAAAAGTAAATTCTCCCGAGTGTTTGTAGGATCGTGTTAATACGCGGGGATCGCTGGTCGGTGTGGACACGGTGGGCCGAAGGACTTGTTTCCGCGCTGTATCGAAAATCTACACCAAACTAAAGCCCAGCACCGATCCTTGTGACACATTGCTATTCATGGGTCTCCAGTTTAAAAAACAACCTTCCAACCCTACTTTCTGCTTCCGACCATAAGATTAACGTATAAGATTATTAAGGGGTTGGACACGTTAGAGGCAGGAAACATGTTCCCAATGTTGGGGGAGTCCAGAACAAGGGGCCACAGTTTAAGAATAAGGGGTAGGCCATTTAGAACTGAGATGAGGAAAAACTTTTTCAGTCAGAGAGTTGTGAATCTGTGGAATTCTCTGCCTCAGAAGGCAGTGGAGGCCAATTCTCTGAATGCATTCAAGAGAGAGCTAGATAGAGCTCTTAAGGATAGCGGAGTCAGGGGGTACGGGGAGAAGGCAGGAACGGGGTACTGATTGAGAATGATCAGCCATGATCACATTGAATGGCGGTGCTGGCTCGAAGGGCTGAATGGCCTCCTCCTGCACCTATTGTCTATTGTCTATTGACCATCAAGCCAAATCTCTATCCAGTCGGCTATCTCTCCCTGGGTCCCATGCGATCCAACTTGCCACAGCAGCCTACCAAACAGAACCTTGTCAAAGGCCTTGCTGAAGTTCACACAGACTGCTCCCACAGCCCTGCCCACGTCAGACTTCTTGATCGCTTCTTCAAAATCAAATTCATGAGACACCACCTCCCAAGCACAAACTTATGCTCTGCTGACTGTTCCTCATCAACCCCTGTCATCCGAATACATGTCAAGTCAAGTATATTTGTCACATACACATACACGATGTGCAGTGAAATGAAAGTGGCAATGCCTGCGGATTGTGCACAAAAAAATAATTACAGTTACAGCATATAAATAAAGTTAATAAGTTACTATAGTGTAGACAAAAATTTAGTCTCTGGAGTTATAAAAGTTGACAGTCCTGATGGCCTGAGGGAAGAAACTCCGTCTCATCCTCTCCGTTTTCACAGCGTGACAGCGGAGGCGTTTGCTTGACCGTAGCATCTGGAACAGTCCGTTACTGTACACCTTATCCCTCAGAATCCTCTCCCGTAATTTACTTACTACAGGGACAAGGGATATGAGGAGAAAGCAGGAACAGGGTACTGATTCTGGATGATCAGCCATGATCGTATTGAATGGCGGTGCTGGCTCGAATGGCCTACTCCTGCACTTATTTTCTACGTTTCCATGTTCGGCTCATCGCTTTACAGTTCCCGGGGTTTTTGTGAATGAAGCCAAAATATTAGCCACCCTCCAGTCTTCCAGCACCTGACCAGTGGCTAATGCTGATTCACAAATCTCAGCCTGGGTGCCTGTAACTTCCTCTCTCGCTTCCCACAGTGTCCTTGGATACACATGATCAGTCCCCAGAGAATTATTTTATTTTAAGTTGTTCAACAATTCCCTCCACTGTAATGTGGACTATCCCCCCAAAGACACTCCCACTAACGTCCCTCGTCTTCAGGTCTTTCTCCACTGTAAAACAGAGGAGAAATATTCATCGAGACCCATCTCGTGCATCAATATCTCTGGACATCCACGGTTGCCTGCTCCCGCCACCTCGCCCTCCACTCGAACAGGAACTCGCAGACCTTGAACACCCCACGATCTCTCTGCAAAATGGCTCCTACTTGCCAAACACTGCTTTGCCCGCAAACAGGCTACTCCAGTCAGCCTTTGCAGTTTGCTGTCTAACATCGTCAAGGTTCCCTTGCTCACATTTAGACCTTTAATTTGACCTTTTCCCACAACTATTTAAAAACTGATTGGACCGTATCACTGGGACTGAAGAACTTCCCACTGACACTTCAGTCACCTGCCCTGCCCTCCTTCCCAAGAGTAGGTCAAACTTTGTCCTCTCCCAAGTAGGCCCCTCTGTGTATTGCCCGAGGAGGATTATTAAGGGGTTGGACACGTTAGAGGCAGGAAACATGTTCCCAATGTTGGGGGAGTCCAGAACCAGGGGCCACAGTTTAAGAATAAGGGGTAGGCCATTTAGAACTGAGATGAGGAAAAACTTTTTCAGTCAGAGAGTTGTGAATCTGTGGAATTCTCTGCCTCAGAAGGCAGTGGAGGCCAATTCTCTGAATGCATTCAAGAGAGAGCTAGATAGAGCTCTTAAGGATAGCGGAGTCAGGGGGTGTGGGGAGAAGGCAGGAACGGGGTACTGATTGAGAATGATCAGCCATGATCACATTGAATGGTGGTGCTGGCTCGAAGGGCCGAATGGCCTCGTCCTGCACCTATTGTCTATTGTGTATTGAAACTTTCCCGAACGCACTCCTTCCACCCCATCTAAGCCTTTAACACAGCGGCAGTCCCAGCCTATATTAGGAAAGTTACAATCCCCTACTAAGACTGTCATATTATTGTTGCAGCTGCCTGCAATCTCCTGGCATATTTGTTCCTCTCATTCCCGTTGACTATCTAGGGGCCAGTAGCTTCTACTCTGGGGCTGTAGAGAGCATCCTGTCCGGCAACATTACAGTCTGATTTGGGAACAGCTCTGCCCAGGACAGGAAGGCCCTGCAGAGACTAGTGCGTTCGGCAGAACGCACCATGGGAACTACACTCGCCCCCCTGCAGGACCTATACATCAGGAGGTGCAGATCCAGAGCCAGCAACATTATGGGGGACCTCTACCACCCCAGCAACGGACTGTCCCAGCTGCTACGGTCAGGCAAACGCCTCCGCTGTCACGCTGTGAAAACAGAGAGGATGAGACGGAGTTTCTTCCCACAGGCCATCAGGACTGTTAACTTTTATAACTCCAGGGACTAAATTTTGCCTTCTCTGTATTAACTTTTATTTATATGCTGTAACTGTAATTCTTTTTTTTGCACAATCCGCAGGCATTGCCACTTTCATTTCACTGCACATCGTGTATGTGCATGTGACAAATAAACTTGACTTGACTTGACTAGTACACACCCAACAAGGTAATGGCTTGGCTCACATTGCGACTGTGAAAGAATGACATTGTAGTACACATGAGCTGTGAGTTAGGAGGGTTCAGAGGAGGTTTACAAGAATGATCCCAGGAATGTGTGGGATAACCTATGATGAGCGTTTGACAGCACTGGGCCTGTACAGGTGCTCCTCGACTTACGATGGGGCTACGTTCCGATAACCTACCGAACACCATAGCCACCTAACCTACCCAACATCATAGCCACCTAACCTACCGAACATCATAGCCACCTAACCTACCCAACATCATAGCCACCTAACCTACCGAACATCATAGCCACCTAACCTACCCAACATCATAGCCACCTAACCTACCGAACACCATAGCCACCTAACCTACCCAACATCATAGCCATCTAACCTACAGAACATCATAGCCACCTAACCTACCCAACATCATAGCCACCTAACCTACCCAACATCATAGCCACCTAACCTACCCAACATCATAGCCACCTAACCTACCCAACATCATAGCCACCTAACCTACCCAACATCATAGCCATCTAACCTACCGATCATCATCGCCACCTAACCTACCGATCATCATAGCCACCTAACCTACCCAACATCATAGCCATCTAACCTACCGATCATCATAGCCACCTAACCTACCCAACATCATAGCCATCTAACCTACCGATCATCATAGCCATCTAACCTACTGAACATCATAGCCTAGCCTAACTTAAACGTGCTCAGAACACTTACATTACCCTACAATGTACCCAATAAACGCTGGCAATGCAGTGCACTGTAGAGTGTGGGTTGTTTACACTCATGATGGCGTGGCTGACTGTGAGCTGTGGCTCGCTGCCACTGCCGTTGCCCAGCATCACGAGAGAGTATCACAAAGCATATCACTAGCCTGGGAAAAGACCAAAATTCAAAATTCAAAGTACGGTTTGTACTGGACGTGTATCGCCTTTGCACCATCGTAAAGTCGGAATGTCGTAAGTCGAAGCATCGTAAGTCGAGGAGCATCTATATTCGCTGGAGTTTAGAAGGATGAGGGGGGACCTAATTAAAACGTACAGAATAGTGAAGGGCTTGGGTAGAGTGGATGTGGAGAGGATGTTTCCACTAGTGGGAGAGTCTAGGACCAGAGGCCACAGCCTCAGAATTAAAGGGCGATCCTTTAGGAAGTTGAGGACGAATTTCATTAGTCAGAGGGTGGTGAATCTGTGGAAATCTTTGCCATTAAAGGTTGAGACCAAGTCAATGGATATCTTTAAGGCAGAGATAGATAGATTCTTGATTAGTACGGATCTCAGGGGTTATGGGAAAAAGGCAGGAGAAAGGGGGGAGAGAGAGAGGGTGAGAGGGAGAGGGAGAGAGGGAGAGGGAGAGAGGGAGAGGGAGAGAGGGAGAGGGAGAGGGAGAGGGAGAGGGAGAGGGAGAGGGAGAGGGAGAGGGAGAGGGAGAGGGAGAGGGAGAGGGAGAGGGAGAGGGAGAGGGAGAGGGAGAGGGAAAGACATCATCTATGATTGAAGGGTGGAACAGACTTAATGGGTCGAATGGCCTAATTCTGCTCCTATCACTTATGACATGATCATCCTCTTCATATTTCTTAGCTCTCCCTCAAAGCCTCATCAGTCAAACCATCGGTAATGTCTTCTCGGATTACTGCTGTAATGTTCTCCATAATCAAAAATGCAACTCCCCCTCCTCCCTTATCCCCACCTGTATCTCGCCTGCAGCACATGTGCCCGAGAGCATTAAGCTGTCAGACCTATCCTTCCCTGAGCTCGGGTTCTGTAATGGATACACCATCCCAGTCGCGCGTACTTATCCACGCCCTGTGTTTATCCGCCTTACCTGTTAGGCCTCTGGCAATGGACACAGTGGAATTTGATGCAACAATCTCTCCTCGCTCCTTGCCATGCTCATGCCTGTCTTGTCTGACGAAATTACTATCACTGATTTCTGTACTGATTTCCAGCCTCTCGCTACTTCACTCCCACATTGGAACCCGCCCCCCCCCCTGCCAGTCTAGTTTAAACCCACCCCAGTAGCACTAGCGAACCTGCCTGCTAGGATATCGTGTAGAAAGGAACTGCAGATGCTGGTTTAAACCGAAGATGGACACAAAAAGCTGGAGTAACTCAGCAGGACAGGCAGCGTCTCTGGAGAGAAGAAACGGGTGATGTTTCGGGTCGAGACCCTGCTTCTTCTTTCCAGAGATGGTGCCCGTCCCGCTGAGTTACTCCAGCTTTACTGTGTCTATGCTAGGAGATTGGTTCCCCTCCAGTTCAGGTGTAACTCATCCCTCTTGTACAAGTCACCTCTGCCTTAGAAGAGATCCAAATGGTCCAAAAATATGAATTCCTGCCCCCAACTCCTCAGCCACCCATTCATTCATCTGTCTAATGTTCCTAATCTAACCTTCACCAGCAAGTGGCGATGGAAGTAATCCAGGGGATTATTGATGGGTTGATGCAGGGGGCAGGAATTCAGAAGTTAGGACCATTCACAATGAACAACTTCAAACCTGCCTCTCACCTTCTGCACTTATCTCAGGTTTTTGTTCCAACCATCTGCCTATTAAGAAGGAATGGGTGACATTTCGGGTCGAGACCCTTTTTCAGAAGGGTCTCGACCCGAAACGTCACCCAATCCTTCTCCCCAGAGATGCTGCCTGTCCAGCTGAGTTACTCCAGCATTTTGTAACTATCTTCGGTTTAAACTAGCATCTGCAGTTCCTTCTTACACATCTGTCTATTAACCCCCCCCTCCCCCCAACACCTCGCCTATGTAAACCTATTACCCGCCACGTCTTGTCCTGCCTCTGCCCGGTAATCCACAGGCCTTGCATTTGAACCTTTAGCCTACCTCTCCACATTGATGTGGCTGCAGTATTATCCCCCTCAAGGATGGGTACACTCAGGGATCGATCACGCAGAGGTCCTCTGCTGTGACTAACCTCCGACAACCATCTGGTGGATTCAGACGGCATTTGCAGCAACTTTGGAGGGTGGGGGTAGCCTGCTGAATATAATCCAGGCACATTCAGTGTGGGCTGGAGTAAGGAAGTCAGGATCACTGCCCCCCCACCCCCTCACTCCCGTGGAGATATACACTGACGCAGCTACAATCACCTTCCACACTTCAAAACACCAGAGCACTGTGGTAACTAAAACCTTCAATGGCCTGAAATGACTTGATTACTGCTCAACTCAGGAATTCTAGGCATTCCCCTTAATCACTGTTAAACAGGCCTGATTATCGCTGGCAAAGCCCTTTTCAGGCAAGTGGTCTCAGCAGCGCTCAAACATTCAGCCAAATCGGCTGTAATCCCAAGCACGTAGGCCAAAGACTCTCCACCTGACCAGGGCCACTGAGCACAGAGCAGCCAACAGGCAGGAGGAGCGTTTAATTGTCAGGTGCTCGGAACAAGGAAACTCTTGCAGGAAGCAGCTTAACTGGCTTGTTAAGGCAACATACACAGATAATACGTCATCGCTTAAAAAAATCATTATATATATTAATAAATGTAAAGTTAGCGCAAGAGCTGAAGTTCATGGTGCAACCGAAGACAGTCCCTTCAGAGTCATAGTCGCTGGGGTTAGTGTTGTGTAGTGGTCAGGTGCTGGGAAGAAGCTGTTCTTGAACCTGGAGGACAGTTTTCTGACTCTTATACCTTCTTCCTGATAGCAGAAGTGAATTGAGAGCATGGCCAGGCTGGTGTTGGTCTTTGATGATATTGAGCCAGCGCCTCCTGAAGAAAGCGAATGGTATGTTGGCATTCATAGCGAGGCGATTTGAGTATAGGAGCAGGGAGGTTCTGCTGCAGTTGTACAGGGCATTGGTGAGACCACACCTGGAGCATTGCGTACAGTTTTGGTCTCCTAATCTGAGGAAAGACATTCTTGCCATAGAGGGAGTACAGAGAAGGTTCACCAGATTGATTCCTGGGATGGCAAGACTTTCATATGAAGAAAGACTGGATAGACTCGGCTTGTACTCGCTGGAATTTAGAAGATTGAGGGGGGATCTTATAGAAACTTACAAAATTCTTAAGGGATTGGACAGGCTAGATGCAGGAAGATTGTTCCCGATGTTGGGGAAGTCCAGAACAAGGGGTCACAGTTTAAGGATAAGGGGGAAGTCTTTTAGGACCGAGATCAGAATGTTTTTTTTCACACAGAGAGTGGTGAGTCTGTGGAATTCTCTGCCACAGAAGGTAGTTGAGACCAGTTCATTGGCTATATTTAAGAGGGAGTTAGATGTGGCCCTTGTGGCTATGGGGATCAGGGGGTATGGAGAGAAGGCAGGTACAGGATACTGAGTTGGATGATCAGCCATGATCATATTGAATGGCGGTGCTGGCTCGAAGGGCCGAATGGCCTACTCCTGCACCTAGTTTCTATGTTTCTATCCCTTTGATGGTGGGAAGAAGGGTCCCCGCCTGAAACGTTGCCTGTCCATGTCCTCCAGAGATGCTGCCTGACCCGCTGAGTTTCCCCAGCACTTTGTGTACTACGCAAGATTCCAGCATCTGCAGTTCCCTGCGTCTGCCCCTCTCATCGACCATCATACAACACAGTCATACAGCACAGAAACAGGGCCTCGGCCCAACCTTCCCACGCCGACCAAGACACACTTGTCCCACCTGCTCGTGTTTGACCCTTCTAAACCTTTCCCATGCATGTACCTGTCCAAAATGTCTTTTGAATGTTGTTATAATACCTGCCTTAAGGACTCCGGCAGCTCTTTCCATTTACGCATCAGCCTCAGTGTGCAAACATTGCACCTCAGGTTCCTATTAAATATTTCCCCTCTAAACATTTAGAGATACAGATACAGCGGGGAAACAGGCCCGTAGACATGAATCGAACCTGAGTCTCCGGCGCTGCATTCGCTGTAAGGCAGCAACTCTACCGCTGCACCACCGTGCCAACATTTACCTATGTCCTCTGGTTCTTGGGTTCAGGGTAAAAAACTCCATCTATTCCCCTCATGATCTTATACATCTCTATATAAGTCCTAGCCCGTACAGCCTCTCTCGGAAGCTCAGGCCTTCAAGACCTGGCAACATCCTCGTAAACATCTCATGAGGTGGCCCCTCAGGTTACTGATGACCGTGAACGACGAGACCCTGCGGGGGGGGGGGGGGGGGGGGGGGGGAGTGTGGTACTCCTAGCTCCCTCCGTTCTACAAGTACATGGATCCCTGAAAGTGGAGTCACAGGTAAACAGGGTGGCGAAGAAGGACTTCAGTTGGGGAATGGAACGGAATATAGAAGCTGGGACGTTATGCTTGGAGTGGATTAGAAAGTGGGATAACATAGATCTAGTGTGAACGGGGTGATCGACGGTCAGTGTGGACTCGGTGGGCCGAAGGCTGTATCTCTAATTTAAACGAAACATAATTTTTAGGTATTGGTGCTTTTAAAAAAAAAAGTTAGCCAGAAGAACGATTGTGCAGTGGGGGGATTGTTTAGTAGGGAACACAAATCTGGCCTTGAGGAAAGCCAGAGTGTGGTCTAATCTGTGTGCCGTGTCCCTGGAGAGAGGGGTATCTAACAGCCAGACTGGGGCCTGACAGGATTAAACAAACAAGGTTCAAGGAACGTTGGAGAGATTCAGAGCTGCCCACGTCACACGCACAATGCGAAGGACAAGGGTTTGTTCAGCAAGGGCCTTCAGGAAAACCCATGCATCGTCAGGACAAAGATAGCACAGGAATGCCCGAACCTCCCAAGGCAATGCTCTTAATCATGTCCTCTCCCCACAGCTGGGCTCCCCAGCAACAGTGATGAAGGAGGGGGACGGTTTGCTTGCATGGACTGAATTAAGTGGGCATTGCTCGCTAGGTTTCTCAGAAGGCAAATTACGAGGCAGCGTAACAAAATAAAGATCTTCAAATGCGGGCAAACACATGTTGTTGCTTTACCTGTTTAAATATGGAAGAGTGCAGCACACAGCTTGCGGCTCGCAAAGTCTGTGCCGAGCATGATGCCAGGTTAAACTAATCTCCTCTGCTTGGACGTGATCCATATCCCTCCATATCGTGCGCCTGTTAAACACCACTATCGTACCTGCCTCCACTACCACCACCCCTGTTCCAGCTCCACTCCCCCCCCCCACTATTCTGTGTAAAATACTTGCCCCGCACCTCTCCTTTAAACTTTGCCCCCCTCACCTCAAAGCTATGCCCTCTAGTCCTAGGCATCGTGTTCAGCACAGATATCATGGGCCGAAGGGCTTGTCCCTGTGCTGTTGCATGTTCTCCAACTTGCCCGAACCTGGGCCCTGGTGCTTGTGTAATATGGGGCGGGTGGTCATTAGTGCTTTGGCTGATGGAGACTGGGTGGCAGAGCTACCTACTCCCTCCCTGCCACTACACGACGGATGAGGTAAGCGCAGGTCACAATGCAGCCCCTAGAGTTGGCAACGCAGAGAGCCACACATTGCCCGGGGGCCAGGCCTGTGGTTGGACACTGCTGAGAGGGGCGAGCGGGGGGGGACGGGCGCTGGTGCCATGGCCAGGAAGAGACAGCCGCGGAGTTGCAAGCGGCGCCGGAGGAAGCGGCGGAGGCGGGAGTTGGGGCGGCGGAGGCGGGAGTTAGGGCAGCAGAGGCTGCAGCAGCCGCAGCAGCAGCCACAGCAGCAGACACATCAGCAGCTGATGCGCGTACACAAAACGTGGCAGACGTGCTTCCGGAGGTATTAGCCCTCTCCGATAAACCGAGCAGCCTGATGGCCGCCTCCCACCCTTCTGTGCCCAACGGCTAAGTGACATGGTCAAGTAAGTCACCAGGGCGGCCTGGCCCACTGCGTGATCTCAGCAATACGCTGGCAATAACAAGCTACAGAAACATCGCACCCTTACTCCCTGTCTGAGTCTCTTATTCACCCTGGCATTTTCTACTTTGAATCGTTTCCTCCACACACGTCAGGTCAAGTCAAGTCAAGTTTATTTGTCACATACACATACACGATGTGCAGTGAAATGATAGTGGCAACGCCTGCGGATTGTGCAAAAAAAAGAATTACAGTTACAGCATATAAATTAAAGTTAATACAGGGAAGACAAAATTTAGTCCCTAGAGTTATAATAGTTAACAGTCCTAATGGCCTGTGGGAAGAAACTCCGTCTCATCCTCTCCGTTTTCACAGCGTGACAGCGGAGGCATTTGCCTGACCGTAGCAGCTGGAACAGACCGTTGCTGGGGTGGTAGGGGTCCCTCATAATCTTGCTTGCTCTCGATCTGCACCTCCTGATGTATAGGTCCTGCAGGGGGGCGAGTGTAGTTCCCATGGTGCGTTCTGCCGAACGCACTACTCTCTGCAGGGCCTTCCTGTCCTGGGCAGTGCTGTTCCCAAACCAGACTGTGATGTTGCCGGACAGGATGCTCTCTACAGCCCCAGACTAGAAGCACTGAAGGATCCTCAGAGACACTCTGAATTTCCTCAGCTGTCTGAGGTGGTAAAGGCGCTGCTTTGCCTTACCCACCAGTGCGGCAATGTACACACACATGAAGATTGGATGATACATATATTCATTGGAGTTTCTTCTTCCAGTGAATTGAAGTCCCACCTTCTGATTGCACTGTTTATTTGTTTAGTTTAGAGATACAGCGCGGAAACAGGCCTTTATGCCCACCAAGTCCTCGCCGACCAGCGTTTTCCCAACATTAACACTCTCCGACACACTAGGGACAATTTACAATTACACCACGCCAATTAACCTACAAACCTGTAAGTGCTGGAGGGAACCGGAGATCCCGGGGAAAACCCACGAGGATCACAGGGAGCAGGTACAGACAGCACCCCGTGGTCAGGATCGAGCCCGGGTCATTGACGTTGTAAGGCTGCAACTGCCACCGTGCCGCCACTGCCATTGAAATGTGCCAACAAAACTTCATTGTAATAGGTATAACTTCCTCAGAAAGACCAAGTTGTACCTCAGAACCCTAGTGTAACATCCACACAGTACAGCAAAGGGTCCCAGAGTGAAGGTGTAAGGAAGTAACAGCTACCTACTGTGATGAACTGAACAAAACACAAACTGCTGGAGGAACTCAGTGGATCAGGCAGCTTCTATGCAGAGAATGTACAGACCACGTTTTGGGTCGAGTCAATAGACAATAGGTGCAGCAGGAGGAGGCCATTCGGCCCTTCGATCCAGCACCACCATTCAATGAGATTATGGCTGATCATTCTCAATCAGTACCCCGTTCCTGCCTTCTCCCCATACCCCCTGACTCCGCTATCCTTAAGAGCTCTATCTAGCTCTCTCTTGAATGCATTCAGAGAATTGGCCTCTACTGCCTTCTGAGGCAGAGAATTCCACAGATTTACAACTCTCTGACTGAAAAAGGTTTTCCTCATCTCCGTTCTAAATGGCCTACCCCTTATTCTTAAAAACTGTGGCCCCTTGTTCTGGACTTCCCCCAACATTGGGAACATGTTTCCTGCCTCTAACATGTCCAACCCATTAATAATCTTATATGTTTCGATAAGATCCCCTCTCATCCTAAATTCCAGTGTATACAAGCCTAGTCACTCCAGTCTTTCAACATAACGACAGTCCTGCCATTCCGGGAATCAGTCCCTTCAGAGTGATGTCAGAGAGAGCTGGAGCTGGAGCTGGTAAGCATACTTTGAGATGTCACAGTGGAGCTCTAAAATGGAGGAACAAGAAACTGCTAGAATCCTGAGCAAAACATAAAGAGCTGGAGGAACTCGCTGAATCAGGTAGCATCTGTGGAGGGAAGGGACAGACGTTGTTTCAGGCCGGGACCCTTCTTCACAGTGATACGATGTTTAGTCTGATACATCATCTGCCCATTCCATCCACAGGCGCTGCCTGACCGACTGAATTACATGACATTGCTGTGTCCCAAACATTATGGTGCCCTGAAATGGGGGACTATGTCTAAACACAGCTGTAATTTCTACATGGTGAAACCAAAATGTATAATAATGGCCTTTACTAAGAACTGACAATGTGCACTTTAACCACATGTGACCTTTTCTCCAGCACTTTGTGTTTTCCTTTTGATTGCAGCATCTGCAGTTCCCTATGCCTCCATTTTACTGCTGTTGCTCACAGTATCATTTTGCCCAGGTCAAGAACCCAGTGGTCCTCTAGGCCAACAATCTTTGCTCCTTCCCCTCAAAGCAGATCAGGTACCGTGTTGGATAAAACCTAATTTTGGGGGGAAAAGGACAGTTGGTGTTTGCAGATCAGTCCAATGAGTACACTGCACACATGCACAAACTTCTGGGTCCTTTAGAGTGAAGACCACTCTTGGAGTACTGTGTGACGTTCTGGTCATGCAGCTATAGGAATGATGTCATTAAGTTGGAAAGGGTGCAGAAAAGGGTGGTGGATGTATGGAACGAGCTGCCAGAGGAGGTAGTTGAGGCAGGGACTATCCCAACATTTAATAAACAGTTCAACAGGTACATGGATAGCACAGGTTAGGAGGGATATGGACCAAACACGGGCAGGTGGGAAATGCTGGCCGGTGTGGGCAAGTTGGGCCGAAGGGCCTGTTTCCACACTGTATCACTCTATGACTCTAAGTGATTCACCAGATTGTTTTACATGACTTGCGGGCATGTCATATAGGGAGAGTTTAAATTGACTGGGAATTTTTCCTTATGAACATTGGAGGCTGAGGGGTAACCCCATCAAGACCATGAGAGGCACAGATAACGTTTTTGGTTTAGGTTTATTATTGTCACGTGTACCAAGGTACACTGAAAAGCTTTGATTTGCAGCCTATCCAAACAGATCAGATAATACTATACATAGATACAATCAATTCAAACTCAAGTACAATAGATAGACCAAAGGGGAAGATACAGAGTGCAGAATATAGTCAACCTTTGTTTTAACAGTCTTCTACCACAGATAGACACAAAATGCTGGAGTAACTCAGTGGGACAGGCAGCATCTTTGGAGAGATGATGCTTCTTCTTCAGAAGGGTCTTGACCCGAAACGTCACCCATTCCTTCTCTCCGGAGATGCTGCCCGACCCGCTGAGTTACTCCGGCATTTTGTGTCTACCTTCGATTTAAACCAGCTCTGCAGTTCCTTCCTACACTCTTCATCACAGATTTCGGTTTTCGCAGATGGACCTATCGACAGTTGCCCACACTATCACCAGCTCGCACCACCACCCCGGCCACCTACACCCCCCCCCACCGCTGCCCACACCACCTCCACTGCCCACACCCACCCCTGCTGCCCACACCCACCCCTGCTGCCCACACCCACCCCTGCTGCCCACACCCACCCCTGCTGCCCACACCCACCCCTGCTGCCCACCCACACCTGCTGCCCACACCCACACCTGCTGCCCACACCCACCCCTGCTGCCCACACCCACCCCTGCTGCCCACACCCACCCCTGCTGCCCACACCCACACCCACCCCTGCTGCCCACACCCACCCCTGCTGCCCACACCCACACCCACCCCTGCTGCCCACACCCACACCCACCCCTGCTGCCCACACCCACCCCTGCTGCCCACACCCACACCCACCCCTGCTGCCCACACCCACCCCTGCTGCCCACACCCACACCCACCCCTGCTGCCCACACCCACACCCACCCCTGCTGCCCACACCCACCCCTGCTGCCCACACCCACCCCTGCTGCCCACACCCACCCCCGCTGCCCACACCCACCCCTGCTGCCCACACCCACTCCTGCTGCCCACACCCACCCCCGCTGCCCACACCCCCCCCCCCCCAGCTCCCACACCCACACCCGACTCCCACACCCACCCCTGGCTCCCGCAGACACAAAAAGCTGGAGTAACTCAGCGGGACAGGCAGCATCTCTGGCGAGAAGGAATGGAAACGTCATTCTACTTGTCTCCTGAAGGCTCAATATCCAAAACATTTCATTAAAAAAGTTTTTTTAAACTCGCAAAGTGCTGGTCAGGCAGAAATGACCTCTGACGGAAATGGATAGGCAATGTTTCGGGTCGAGTCCCTCGTCTTTTTTTGTAAACCAACACCTGCGGTTTCTTGCATCCTCATAACAAAGCAACTCCTTCTGTGACGGGTCTGGTCTGCCTCGTGTCAGGGCCGTGGGTGGGTGATGAGCGGAGTGACCCTGGACACTGGAGTGAGGAAGGAAGAAGCAGCACGTGGCAGACAGAGGGACCAAGATGTGCTCAGTAACCTCCCTTCCCTACAATGTTGCTGACTTTACACCCGACGTTGGCAGTGACCCTCACGTGGACAGATGACTACACCAGCTGAGGCCACCCTGCATAAGTTCATGTTATAGGAGCCGAATTGGGCCATTCGGTCCATCGAGTCTACTCCACCATTCAATCACAGCTAATCTATCATTCCCTGTCAACCCCATTCTCCTGCCTTCTACCCATAACCCCTGACACCCATACTAATCATCTCTGCCTGAAAAATATCCATTGACTTGGCTTCCACAGACATCTGCAGCAAAGAATTCCACACATTCACCACTCTCTGACTGAAGAAATTCCTCCTCATCTTTCATTCTGAGGCTGTGACCTCTGGTCCTAAACTCTCCCACTGGTGGAAACATCCTCTCCACATCCACTCTATCCAGGTCTTTCACGATTCGGTAAGTTTCAATGTGGTCCCCCCTCATCCTTCTAAACTCCAGTGAGCACTGGCCCAGTGCAGTGGCTCCAATTTGTAAACACAATCAAGGACATGGCAGCAGTCAGCGCAGTACATGGCACTCACCCATTGCCAGAGCTCTCACAGAAAGGGCAGCACTCTGGCGCAGCGGGTAGAGCTGCTGCCTCACTGCGCCAGAGACCCCGGTTCCACCATGACATCGGGTGCTGTCTGTACAGAGTTTGTACGTTCTCCCTGTGACCGCGCGAGTTTCCTCCGGGTGCTCAGATTTCCTCCCACATCCTAAAGACGTGCGGGTTGTAGATTAATTGACTTCTGTAAATTGCCCTGATTGTGTAGGGAGTGGATGGGAAAGTGTGAATACATAGAACTAGTATGAATGCGTGATCGATGATTGGCGTGGACCTGGTAGGACGAAGAGCTTGTTTCCTCTCTGTTATCAGACTTCTTAACGATTCTTCCATAAACTGGGGTACTATTCAATTCACCTCTGTACCCCACTGAGGTGATTGGACTATATGGAACTGATGGGCGACAATTCCAAGAACTATACTCTGCACTCTATATCTTAGACAATAGACAATAGACAATAGGTGCAGGAGGAGGCCATTCGGCCCTTCGAGCCAGCACCACCATTCAATGTGATCTTGGCTGATCATTCTCAATCAGTACCCCGTTCCTGCCTTCTCCCCATACCCCCTCACTCCGCTATCCTTAAGAGCTCTATCTAGCTCTCTCTTGAATGCATTCAGAGAATCGGCCTCCACTGCCTTCTGAGGCAGAGAATTCCACAGATTCACAACTCTGACTGAAAAAGTTTTTCCTCATCTCCGTTCTAAATGGCCTACCCCTTATTCTTAAACTGTGGCCCCTGGTAAAGAATCTTATTCTTTGCTCTGCCTATAGTACTTGAGTTTGACTCGGATGTATTTATGTATGGTACATCTGATCTGATTGGATAGCACGTAAGAAACTAACCAACCTCTACAGATGCACCATAGAAAGCATTTTGTCAGGATGCATCACAGCCTGGTTTGGGAACAGCTCCATCCAAGACCGCAAGAAATTGCAGCAAATTGTGGACGCAGCCCAGACCATCACACAAACCGATCTCCCTTCTATTGACTACATTTATACCTCACGTTCCCTCGGCAAGGCCAGCAGCATAATCAAGGACCAGTCGCACCCTGGCCACTCCCTCTTCTCCCCTTTCCCATCAAAATATAAGTGTGAAAACGCACACCTCCAGATTCAGGAACAGTTTCTTCCCAGCTGTTATCAGGCAACTGAACCATCCTACCACAACCAGAGAGCAGTGCTGAACTACCATCTACCTCATTGGGGACTCTCGGACTATCCTTGATCGGACTTTACTGGTTTTACCTTGCACTAAACATTTTTCCTTTATCATGTATCTATACACTGTAAATGGCTCAATTGTAATCATGTATTGTTTATCTGCTGACGGGTAAGCACGCAACAAAAGCTTTTCACTACCTTGATACACGTGCTAATACACTAAACTAAAAACTAAAACAAAGCTTTTCACTCTACCTCAGTACAGACACTCCGACTTAAGCAAGGCTTACGTCCCACGGACCCTTGTGTAAGTCACACGTTATAAACAAGTCGGAAATGGAAGTGCACGTGTAAATTTACCATTCATAGTGTGTGGTAACAGTGGGAGACCACAGGGGAGCTCGGACACGGAGACCACGGGGGGAGCTCGGACACGGAGACCACGGGGGGAGCTCCGACACGGAGACCACGGGGGGAGCTCCGACACGGAGACCACGGGGGGAGCTCCGACACAAAGACCACGGGGGGAGTTCCAACACGGAGACCACGGGGGGAGCTCCG
The DNA here is from genome assembly GCF_053455715.1 of Rhinoraja longicauda. NCBI lineage: Eukaryota > Metazoa > Chordata > Chondrichthyes > Rajiformes > Arhynchobatidae > Rhinoraja > Rhinoraja longicauda. The sequence continues at coordinate 109,850,820 of NC_135954.1, read as the reverse complement.
ACACGGAGACCACGGGGGGAGCTCCGACACGGAGACCACGGGGGGAGCTCCGACACGGAGACCACGGGGAAAGTTCCGACACGGAGACCACGGGGGGAGCTCCGACACGGAGACCACGGGGAAAGTTCCGACACGGAGACCACGGGGGGAGCACCCACCAGAACAGATGACTGGCTTGTGGAAACGGCCATATGAGGAGGCATTAGCACACTGCCACCAAGACTGCAGAGATGCACAACTCAGAAATAAAATAGTGGGCTTAAAGAATTGCTTCTGTATGGGGTGAGTCTCCTGTACACGTCACAAACTTAAACCGAAAATTCAACTATGTTGTATCCTTCAATCAATCAAAGGAGAAACAAGAAACTGCAGGTGCTAGTTTGCAACGAGACACAGAGTGCTGGAGTAACTCAGCGGGTCAGGCAGCATCTCTGAAGAACATGGATAGGTGATGTTTTGGGTCGGGACCCATCACCAGAAGGGTGTAAGTGTGTGGTGATATGTAAGACATGCCGCTGTGAGCAGCCGGGGGGTGGGGGGTAAACCACCACTGCCCCTCCCTGCAGGCCGGGTCACTGGCTGTCCTCACAATCCAGCTTGATTACCGGGCACGTCACGGTGAGGCCATCACAATGTGCTGCCTCATTGCATCGCTGGGCAGTGCGGGACAGGCCAGTTGAAGGAGAGCGAGGCGAGGCGAGGCGAGGCGCGGTGAGGCACAGCGAGTGAGCCATGGCACGGAGAGGCCGTAGCCCCTGCAAGAGGCCGCCGCGGAAACGCCGCAGGACAAAGAGGAAACGCGCCAAGAAGACGGCGCAAGTGTGCTTCAAGCGCTACCGCCAGCCCAAGTTCAAGACCACGGGCGAGACCTGCTACAACCCCAACAAACAAGGCAGAGGAATCAGGGGGTTACCAGCTCCAAAGAGGCCAAAGGTCTACCTGCTCTACTGCAACCGCAAACCTGAAAAAAGCATTTTCTCGAACCTAAGGTGTTAGGCTAGCTAGGATGGACTGGCTTCTCCGATTCATCAAGACCACTTTCCGATGACTCTGTGTTTGGGTGCAGTAAATAAAAGCAACTCAGTGGTGAGCAGCTCACTGTAACGTTTACTGGCTGTATCTGTGCGCTCGAGTGGTCAGTGAAGGGTGGATGTTACCTTGAAGCAGGGACAGTCACTGCGGCAGTCACACTCGCTCACAATGCAGAGGGAGCTCATTCGGCCCATCGAGACTACTCCAGCTCTTGGAGCGATCCAATCCATCCCATCAGTACCTGGAGTACTGTGTGCAGTTTTGGTCTCCAAATTTGAAGAAGGATATTCTTGCTATTGAGGGCGTGCAGCGTAGGTTTACTAGGTTAATTCCCGGAATGGCGGGACTGTCATATGTTGAAAGACTGGAGCGACTTGGCTTGTATACACTGGAATTTAGAAGGATGAGAGGAGATCTTATCAAAACGTATAAGAATATTAAGGGGTTGGACACGTTGGAGGCAGGAAACATGTTCCCAATGTTGGGGGAGTCCAGAACAAGGGGCCACAGTTTAAGAATAAGGGGTAGGCCATTTAGAACTGAGATGAGGAAAAACTTTTTCAGTCAGAGAGTTGCGAATCTGTGGAATTCTCTGCCTCAGAAGGCAGTGGACGCCAATTCTCTGAATGCATTCAAGAGAGAGCTAGATAAAGCTCTTAAGGATAGCGGAGTCAGGGGGTATGGGGAGAAGGCAGGAACGGGGTACAGATTGAGAATGATCAGCCATGATCACATTGAATTGTGGTGCTGGCTCGAAGGGCTGAATGGCCTCCTCCTGCACCTATTGTCTATTGTCTATTCTCCCACTCAGAGTCATACAGCATGGTAACAGGCCCTTTGGCACAGCTTATCCATGTCGACCAAGGTGCCCCATCTATACTAGTCCCACCTGCCACCTGTCCATATCCCTTTAAACCTATCCTATCCATGTACGTGTTTCCTATCTCCCTCTCAGCTGCCCTTCAATACCTCCCTGGTTCTCCTGCCAGACACCCACATTAGGGGCAAGAGTAAGAGTGAACTGTGAAGCCAGAGGGAGGGATATGGGTGGAAGGAGAAAGGTGGGGGATAAATGTGAAACGTGGAACTCGGGATGGGAGATGAGGGTACAGAGGAGGGGAAAGGAGCAGGGTGACTGGGGTGGTGGGAGAAATATGTGTGCACTGGGGTAGGGGTGGGAAGCGGAGGGAAGAGAAGGTGGATATTACTTGAAACTGGAGAATTCAATGTTCATACCATTGGGTCATAGCCTACAATGGTAAGATAACAAGACAACACAATAAAATAAATTTCCTTCATAAAGTACACACCTTGTCTGCTAACTGAACTCTGAGCTGTTATTTATAATGTATCGCTGCACTAATTTACACTATTGCACGGGTCAGGCAGTCAAGAGTTCAAAGCGAGCAACGTTTGCCTTCTCCTCTTCTATAATAAATATAGGAACATAATGAGGCCATTTTGGCCCACCAAATCTGCTCCAACATTCAATCGTGGCAGATCTATCTTTTCCTCTCAACCCCATTCTCCCCATAACCTCTGACGCCTTACTAATCAAGAACCTTACTAATCAAGCAATCTCTGCTTTAAAAATACCCAATGACTTGACCTCCACAGCCGTCTGTGGTAATGAATTCTACAGATTCACCACCCTCTGACGAAAGAAATTCCTCCTCGCTGCTCGGTTCGGGAACAGCTCTGCCCAAAACTACAAAAGGACGCGGAGTTGTAGATGCAGAGTCTCCAAGGAATCACACCAGATGCACCACAAGCAGCATCTTATCGGGATGCGCCACAGATCGCTCAGGGAACAGCTCTGCCCAAGACCGCAAGAAATCGCAGAGTTGTGGATGTAGCCCAGTCCATCACACAGACCAGACTCCCCACCATGGACACTTCACGCTGTCTCGTGACTCCGTAACCTCATCCTTTATAATGGACTCTAAAATCTAACCAACCACCAAAGTCAGACTAACCGGCCTATAGTTCCCACTATTCTGCTTTGCTCCCTTTTTGTGTAGCGGAGTAATATTGGCAATTTTCCAATCATCTGGGACCTCTCCTGTCTCTCGTGATTCTTGAAATATCACTATTAATGCTTCCACAATCTCTAAAGCCACCTTTTTCAGTTCCCAAGGATGCAGTCCATCTGGTCCAGGTGACTTATCCACCTTCAGCCCTTTCAGCTTCCCAAGTACTTTATCCCTAGTAATAGCCACTCCATTAACTTCCACCCCCTGACTCTTGAACTTCAGGCATGTTGCTGGTGTCTTCCGCTGTGAAGACTGATGCAAAAAAGTGATTCAAATCCACTGCTATTTCTTTATTCCCCATTATCACTTCTGCATCACTCTCCAGTGAATGGCCCAACGTCCACTCTTGCATCTTTCTTACTCTTTATATGACTGATGAAACCCTTGCCATCCTGTTTTATATTATTGGCTAGCTTACCTTTGTATTTCATCTTTTCTCCCCATGTTGCTTTATAGTTACCTACTGTTCTTTAAAAGTTCCCAATCCTCTGGCTCCCACTAATCTTTGCTATGTTATGCGCCTTCTCTTGTAGTTTTATACTGTCCTGGACTTCCCTTGTCAGCCACGGTCACCTCTTTCTCCCCCTAGAATCTTTCTTCCTCTTTGGAATGAAAAGCTCCTGCATCTTCCGGATTATTCCCAGAAATACCTGCCATTGCTGTTCAACTGTCACCCCTGCTGGGGTGGACACAAAATTCTTCAGACTGAAGAAGGGTCTCGACCCAAAACGTCGCCCATTCCTTCTCTCCTGAGATGCTGCCTGGCCCGCTGAGTTACTCCAGCATTTTGTGTCTACCTTCGATTTAAACCGCCATCTGCAGTTCTTTTGTGCAGGTCACCCCTGCCCCAGAAGAAATCCCAATGATTGAGAAAACTAAATCCCTACCCCCTGCACCAACTGCACAGCCAAACATTCAACATGGCTGACATGGACAGGATGGGCCGAAGGGCCTGCTTGTGTGCTGTACAACTCTATGACTATGGCGCATGGCACAGAAACAGGCCCTTCGACCCACTATGTCTGTGCTGATACAATGCCAAATTAAACTAATCCCATCTACATGGTCTGTATCCCTCTATTCTCTGTCAGTTCACGCCTGACTAAATGACTCAAATGTCTCTATCATATATCCTTCCACTGCCTCCCCAGGCAACATGTTCCAGGTATCTCTGTGTAAAATAAGCTTTGCCCTCCAACCTTAAAACCGTGCCCTCCCTGGGATTTGTCATATTTCTGGAGAGAAGAGTAGGTGACGTTCGGCTCGAAGGGCCGAATGGCCTCCTCCTGCACCTATTGTCTATTGTCTATTGACGTGTCGGGTTGGGACCCTTCATCAGACGAACCTCAACTATGAACTTCTATGGATGGATTTTGGATGCACTGACGACTATGGATTTTGTTTTGCATTTGTACTACCTTATGAATTAATTGGTTATTAATTTATTGAAGGTTTCTTAAATATTTAATCTGTGTACATGACATTAGGGACCTGTTACGTTGCAGCAAGTAAGAGTTTCATTTTAAGTTGTCTGTACATGAAGTGACAATGAAACTCTCACCAACTCACGGCAGGTTCCTTGCTGGCGCACGCTCCGAATGAGATCATCTCCGGCTTGGCCCAGGAGGGAGAGAGCTGCCGGCGGTCCTGCGTTCTCAAGGCAACTGGCGTGCCTCACTCTGTATTGTTCCATTGAAGCTACTTGCCTTCAGGTTTCCCCGCACCAGGCTCTCTTTGGCCGGTAGCCTCTCACACATTGCATGTGCAATGAGTGACCACTGACAACGAGAAGAGGCCCATCACAATGGCCCGTCTGTCACACAGCACCGGGTTTCCAACGACTCTTCTATGCGTGGCTCACCCGCACCCAGCTTTGGCAGCAGGCTCCTTCCACTGCCAGGCATGGTGCCAGGCACCACCCACATCCCCCCCTGCCAGGCACAGTGCCAGGCACCCAAACCCCCCCCCGCCAGGCACAGTGCCAGGCACCCACATCCCCCCCTGCCAGGCACCCAAACCCACCCCCCGCCAGGCACAGTGCCAGGCACCCACATCCCCCCCGCCAGGCAGTGCCAGGCACCCACATCCCCCCCGCCAGGCACACTGCCAGGCACCCACATCCCCCCCGCCAGGCAGTGCCAGGCACCCACATCCCCCCCGCCAGGCACAGTGCCAGGCACCCACATCCCCCCCGCCAGGCACAGTGCCAGGCACCCACATCCCCCCCTGCCAGGCACAGTGCCAGGCACAGTGCCAGGCACCCACATCCCCCCCTGCCAGGCACCCCAACCCCCCCCCCCCCCGCCAGGCACAGTGCCAAGCACCCAAGCACGTGCCCCCTTGCCATTCATGGTGCCAGGGTCCCAAGCCCCCCCCCCTCCACCAAGCAATCATGGTGCCAGGCTCCCAAGCCCACCCCCCACCCCCCGATAGGCATGGTGCCAAGCTCCCACCCACCAGGCAAGGTGCCAGGGCCTTCACCCACAGACTGCAGCCCTGCCCACTGATGCAGCGATTCTGGTTGCAGCCCATCAACGGGAAGTAGACAGGTGATATCGGGAACACATAAAGGAACAAACCACTTTGCGGTATTTAATTAGTGATCAATATTAGCTGGATACACAACATGCATACTAAAGCTGTTAGAATATAACACAAACAACTCCAGCTACATTACCCAATAGATTTGGAAAAAATTATTTGCATTGTCTCCAGCAGAAGGGACCCAGAACTATTTGAAACATCATCATTATTGTTAGGAAAGCAAAATGCTGGAGGCACCTCGCCATAGGACACATGGATAGTAGACTGAGGAAGGGTCCTGACCTGAAACATCGCCTGTCCATGTTCTCCAGAGATGCTGCCTGCCTGACTGCATAGCACACAACTAAAAACCCTGTCACTGTTCATAAGTTCATGTTGTCGGAGCAGAATTAGGCCATTCCGCCGATCATGTCTACTCCGCCATTCAATCATGGCTGATCTATCGTTCCCTCTCAACCCCATTCTCCTGCTTCTCCCCGTAATCCCTGACACCCGTACTAATCAAGAGGATCAGTCAGAAGAAGGGTCTTGACCAGAAACACCACCCATTCCTTCTTTCCTCCAGTGCCATAGTGAGGCCCACCAGAAATTGGAGGAACAGCACCTCATATTTCGCCTGGGCAGCTTGCAGCCTAGTGGTATGAACATTGACTTCTCCAACTTTAGATAGTTCCTCTGTCCCTCTCTTCCCCTCCCCCTTCCCAGATCTCCCTCTATCTTCCTGTCTCCACCTATATCCTTCCTTTGTCCCGCCCCCCTGACATCAGTCTGAAGAAGGGTCTCGGCCCGAAACGTCACCTATTACTTCTCTCCTGAGATGCTGCCTGACCTGCTGAGTTACTCCAGCATTTTGTGAATAAATACCTTCGATTTGTACCAGCATCTGCAGTTATTTTCTTACACTTCTTGTCTGGAGCTGATACGGTGGCCAAAGGGCTCGTGCATCTGTTACACCTCAAGGAGCCAACTCTAACACACGGTGTTGGAGTAGCCCAGTGGCCCAGGCAGCATCTCTGGAGAACATGGGCAGGAGATGTTTTGGGACGGGGGATATTTCTTCAGACTGATTGTGAGGGGGCGGATAGCTGGAAAAGAGGGGCAGGCCAAAGTGTGGCAGGTAACAGGCTGATACAGGTGAGGGCTTTTTTAAAAATATAGCCAGATGTGGACAAAGGCTAGAGATGAAAAGACAGAAGGTGACCTACAACCAGTCTGAATAAGGGTCGACCCAAAATGTCACTTATCCATTGCTCTCCAGAGATGCTGCCTGACCTGCTGAGTTACTCCGGCATGTTGCATACTTTTTGTAAGCCAGCAACTGTGAGAGAGAGGGGGAGACAGGGAGAGTGACAGGGAGTATGACAGGGAGCATGACAGGGAGAGTGACACAGAGAGAGAGAGAGACAGACAGAGAGAGAGACAGAGAGAGAGAGAGACAGAGAGAGACTGAGAGACAGAGACAGAGAGAGACAGAGAAAGAGAGAGAGACAGAGAGAGAGAGAGACAGAGGGAGAGAGACAGAGAGGTAGATAGAGAGAGAGAGACAGAGAGAGAGAGACAGAGAGATAGAGACAGAGAGAGAGAGAGACAGAGACAGACAGAGAGAGAGAGACAGGGAGAGAAAGAGAGACAGAGAGAGACAGACAGAGAGGGAGATAGAGAGAGAGAGAGGGGGCAAGAGAGATATCTTCCAGAAGTCTGTGCACAGACCACTGACTATATTTGAAGCACTTTATGAATGTAAAATAACCAGTTTGCAAACTCAGCCCTTCGTCACCCAGATTGTGTGATTGATAAGAAGAAACCCGCGCGGTCACAGGGAGAATGTGTAAATTCCACACAGACGGCGCCCGAGGTCAGGATTGAGCCCGGGTCTCTGGCGCTGTGAGGCAGCAGCTGTACCCGCTGCCCCACCGTGCCGCCCTGTGCCCTGCTCAGGTGACTCACTTTAACCATCTGCTTACTCTCCACACTTCCCCTGCAGGACCGCTTTCCCTGGGCTGGAGAGGCTGCTCCAGCTGCTCTGCGGCCCCCCCTCGCCACTCCTGTGGCCTCCCACCCACTGCTCTGTGGGGATGCTAATGCAGAAACAAACAACTGCAGATGCTGGTTTATACCAAAGATAGACACAGAGCGCTTAGACTGTGGGCCGAGGTGCCTTTTTGTCTCATGTCGTGACCCACATCCCATATCTACCTGTATTTATAACATATATTGTGTAAAAATATTATAGAAATTATATCTGAAGCACGTCAAGAACAAAACCTGCACATATTTTTAAAATATGGAAAAAAACTCCAAAATCTTGTCAATTTTCCGAGTGGTAATTGTCCAATCAAAGCACGTTTGCCATTGAGTTGGACGCCAATTGTTTCAGGCTAGCTAGGCTGGGAGCCCACTGGGATCATGGCGGAGAGTATTTCGTCCATCTTCGGTTTAAACCAGTATCTACTGTTCCTTCCTACACACGAGCACAAAGGAAGATGACTGGAGGTCACCTCAGCCACAGAACATCTCTGCAGGAGTTGTAAGAAAATAACTGCAGATGCTGGTACAAATCGAAGGTATTTATTCACAAAGTGCTGGAGTAACTCAGCAGGTCAGGCAGCTTCTCAGGAGAGAAGGAATGGGTGACGTTTCGGGTCGAGACCCAGACTTCTGCAGGAGTTCCTCAGCTTCGTGTCCAGGGCCCAGCCACATTCAGCTGCTTCATCAATCACCTTTCTTCAGTCGTAGGGTCAGAAGGAGGGATGTGCACTGATGATTGCACAATGCTCAGCACCATTTATGACTCCACAGATACTGAAGCCACTCTACGTCCAAACGCCGAAAGACCTGAACCATGTCTAACAATAGGCTGACAGGCGGCAAGTAAGATTCACCCGCACAAGTGCCCGGCTGTGACAATAACAACCGAGAAAATCCAACTATCATCTCCTGACGTTCACTGGGATTTACTCAACCGAATCTGCAAGATAGATATCTGAGGATTATTATTAACCAGAAACTGAACTAGATTAGCTATTTGCACAAAGTGGCTAAATGAGCAGGTGAGGGGCTAGTAATCTTGCAGCAAGCAGGGTGGCACGGTGGCGCAGCGGTAGAGTTGCTGCCTTACAGCACTTGCACTGCCAGAGACCCAGGTTCAATCCGACTACGGGTGCTGTCTGTCTGTACGGGGTTTCTACCTTCTCCCCGTGACCTGCGTAGGTTTTCTCCGAGATCTTTGGTTCCTTCCCACACTCCAAAGATGTACAGGTTTGTAGGTTAATTGGCTTGGTATAAATGTAAATTGTCCCTAGTGTGTGTAGGATAGTGTTAATGGTTTGGTATAAATGTAAATTGTCCCTAGTGTGTGTAGGATAGTGTTAATGGTTTGGTATAAATGTAAATGTAAATTGTCCCTCGTGTGTGTAGGATGGTGTTGAGGAGTGGGGATCGCTGGTCGGTGTGGACTCGGTGGGCCGAAGAGCCTGTTTCCACACTGTATCTCTAAACTAAACTAAACTAAAGCAAGCAACTCCCCTCCTAACTCCCCAAAACCTGTCCCCCATCGACAAAGCTCAAGTCAGGAGCGTGATGGAATACTCTCCATTTGTCCAGACGAGCACAACTTCAACAATACTCAAGAGCCTTGATACTAAACAGGAAACAGTGGTTCTCTTGATTGACACCCATTCACATTCATCCACTCACCCCATCCCTGACACAGAGTGGCAGCAGTTTGCATCATCTACAGGATGCTCTGGAGCAAGTCATTGAAACTCTTGAGAAGGCACCTTCCAAATCCATAAGGAGGACTAGGGCAGCCAAAGTATTTGGCCACCACCACCTGGAAATTGCCCTGCGAGCCAGACACCATCCCCACTTGGAAACGTGTCACTGTTCCTTCACGGTTGATGGGTCAAAGTCCTGGAACTCACTCACTCACTCACGAACAACGCAAGGGTTGCAGCTATTCAACAAGGCAGCTCACCTGCACCTTCTCAAGAGCATCGAGAGATGAGTAATTCAATGCTGGCACAGCCTGTGATGCTCACACCCCTTGAATGAATGTTTTAAATAAAGAGTGCATTCACCGATACCAATTTAAGAACGCGAATTCACAGGTTAAGAAGTTCTCCGTCCAGTTTAGTTTTCATATCAACACAAACAGAATATCTCTGCAGTAAATCCTGGCAAAGCCCTGCAGTGCGTGTTCAGAATTCTCTCTCCGAGGGCCCGGAAAGCCGCGGAGAAGCCAAGACAGGAGCAGGCTGGAGCGGGGTCTCGCGGATCGACAGGGCCCGCAGCTGACCGTTTCTAATCAGCTTAATTAATTAGTGTGCAACTTTTTGCACTGACGAGTTAAGAAATTCCTTCTCAATGATTTTTGTAATCTAAATCTGTGCCAAGTTTCAAGTAGATACCAGAGATGGGTCACGAAAGACAAAATCTAGACACATTTTCAATGTTTGGCCCCCGCGGTCTAGCTGGAGTAACAGCAGGTCGGACAGCATCTCTGCAGAAAAAGGAAGGGCAGTGTTTCTGAAGAAGGGTCCCGAACCGAAATGTCACCCATCTCTTTTCTCCAGAGATGCTGCCTGACCTATTGTGTTACTCCAGCACTTTGCGTCTATCTGTGGTGGGTGCTGCTGGGAGGCGGGTGATCTACAAATGCTCCTTAGCTGTGGCTTTCGGGGACAGAGAGGGCTAAAAGGTGACCACAAGCTCGGCCCACAGGACAGGCGGAGTCTCACTCTGCCCCACCCCTCCCAGTGTCTACACTGACCGCATCGGCTTTAATTTACACAAGCAAACAATGTTACCAGAGCTCTATCTGATCCTTCGGGTCACACACTCGATGCTCATGACTGAAAGCACATGCTTATCGCAATCAATTTGCAAATTACTTAGTATAAGAAGATAACTGCAGATGCTGGTACAAATCGAAGGTATTTATTCACAAAATGCTGGAGTTACTCAGGTCAGGCAGCATCTTGGGAGAGAAGGAATGGGTGACGTTTCGGGTCGAGACCCTTCTTCAGACTGATGTCAGGGGGGCGGGACAAAGGAAGGATATAGGTGGAGACAGGAAGATAGAGGGAGATCTGGGAAGGAGGAGGGGACGGGAGGGACAGAGGAACTATCTAAAGTTGGAGAAGTCGATGTTCATACCACTGGGCTGCAAACTGCCCAAGCGAAATATGAGGTGCTGTTCCTCCAATTTCCGGTGGGCCTCACTATGGCACTGGAGGAGGCCCATGACAGAAAGGTCAGACTGGGAATGGGAGGGGGAGTTGAAGTGCTCGGCCACCGGGAGATCAGTTTGGTTAATGCGGACCGAGCGCAGGTGTTCAGCGAAGCGATCGCCGAGCCTGCGCTTGGTTTCGCCAATATAAATAAGTTGACATCTAGAGCAGCGGATGCAATAGATGAGGTTGGAGGAGGTGCAGGTGAACCTTTGTCTTACTTACTGTTTAATTACTTAAACAGACTGGACTGGCGCTGCACGGTGAACGGCTTTGCCAGTGGGTGTGACTGAGCCTCTGTAACCCCTTCACACTGTGCATTTGTGGGGAGAATCACATCAGCCGCCGATCTCAAACAAGGGAAGGGGTATGAAAGGGGCCCACGTGAGTGGCGAGGATGCTTGATATACAGACAGACACAAAAAGCTGGAGTAACTCAGCAGTCAGGCAACATCTCCGGAGAAAAGGAATAGGTGACGTTTCAGGTCGAGACCCTTCTTCAGACCTAAGGAGAGTTTGTGAACACTACCGAAAATAACACACATGAATGTAGGTATAGGCGCTGAGAATGCTGGAAGAGTTTTTGCACTGTTCTTGGTTTGGATGTATTTTTTAATTATTCTGGATACATTTTTTTTGGAAAAAAAAGTTGCCGATCTACAGAGTCTGAAGAAGGGTCTCGACCCGAAACGTCACCCATTCCTTCTCTCCTGAGATGCTGCTTGACGTGCTGAGTTACACCAGCATTTTGTGAAATAAACACCTTCGATTTGTTATCTGCAGTTATTTTCTCACAGACCAGTGGAACTTGATGACTCTCCATGTAAGCACAAACAGTGCGCTGTTCACTCCCGGGAGCACGTTAGCAAGTGTGATGCAAACAAGGTCAGGTGTCTACACATAAACAGTGGCACAGAGCACAGAGCGGACCCATGCACTGCACAGGCACGCCAGCTCTCCAGTGACATACCATGAGGCAGTAGGTTTCCCCACAGCTGGTTCCAAACAAATTTACTTTCCCATCCATCCTGGGGTTAATTGAACTACACCTTCAAATGACCTTGGATTCAGTGCCTCACGGGTGGGATAGTATTCACTTGCACAGGCCCTGAAAGGCATTTCCTTACTGCAGTATCAGTACCCCACTGGGCCCTTGATGGAGTCTTATACGTTTGTAAGTTGTAGGAACAGAATTAGTCCATTCGGCCCATTAAGTCTACTCCACCATTCAATCATGGCTGATTTATTTTTCCCTCTCAACCCCATTATTTTGCCTTCTCCCCACAACCCCTGACACCTAATCAAGAATCTGTCAACCTTCACTTTTAAAATACCCAATGACTTGGCCTCCGCCACCATGTGTGGCAATGAATTCCACAGATTCACCACCCTCTAACTAAAGAAACTCCTCCTTTTCTCTTTCTAAAGTTGCCTGGTTTATTCTGAGGATGTGCCCTCTGATCCTAGACTCTCCCACTAATGGAAACATCCACTCCACATCCACTCTATCGAGGCCTTTCACTATTCGGTAAGTTTCAATGAGGTCAGAAAGGTCAAATGGAATAGGAATAGGAATAGAATGAGGCCATTTGGCCCATCAAGTTTACTCTGCCATTCAATCATGGCTGATCTATCTCTCCCTCCTAACCCCATTCTCCTACCTTCTCCCCATAACCTCTGACTCCTTGTACTAATCAATAATCTATCTATCTCTGCCTTAAAAATATCCACTGACCTGGCCTCCAAAGCCTTCTGTGGCAAAGAATTTGAGATTTACCACCCTCTGACTAAAGATATTTCTCCTCATCTCCTTCCAAAAAGAACATCCTTTAATTCTGAGGCTATGACCTCTAGTCCTAGACTCTCCCACTAGTGGAAACATCCTCTCCACATCCGCTCCATCCAAACCTTTCACTATTCTGTATGTTTCAATGAGGTCCCCCCTCATTCTTCTAAACTCCAGCGGGTACAGGCCCAGTACCGACAAACGCTCATAATAGGTAAACCTACTCATTCCTGGGATCATTCTTGTAAAGGAAAGAACTGCAGATGCTGGCTTGCCCCCAGTGAGGTTTGTTGAGGAGTAGCTGTTGGCCAGGACACTGGGAGAACTTAGGTTAATTGGCTTCTGTAAAATCGCCCCTAATGCATAGGATGCAAAACTGGGATCATATAGAACTAGTGTATGATCGCTGGTCGGTGTGGGCTCAGTGGGCTGAAGAGCCTGTTTCTATGCTGTATCTCTAAACTAAACTAAACTAATGTTGCTGGCAAAGTTTCCAAATGTCCGGCTTTACAAAACTAGTCGGATGCCAAACTCGTGGCTCTTTCGCACTGTGGTGTAGACTCCGATTCAGACGCGGACTAGTGCAAACGCAAAGATCCGTGAAAGACAGGTGGAGATAGCTCGCCACACCTGACACGTTGTGGGACCCGCCTTGCGGTGGAAACACTTCCCTCTCCTGCTCCCGTAACACCAGCGTGTAAAGACAAGCCTCCTGCCTGCCTGTTTCACAGCCGCTGCCTTCAGGAAGGGAAGGAGAGCATGGCAGCCGTCTCTGCACGCATCTCTGCAGGTCTCAACAAAGCCAGGAGAGAGGGTGTGGTCCTGTTTGCCATCATTGTTGCACCATGATGACTCAATGCAAAATCAGTTCCGATCCATTCACACCAGGCCTCTGCACCAATGCTCAGTGCCAAAAAACCACAAGGCCTCACATGAAAATGCATCAGCTTGAATGTTAAAGGAAAGCAACATGAGAGGTGCTGCAGATAGACACAAAATGCTGGAGTAACTCAGGGGAACACTTCTTTCCCGGGAACTCCAAGCTTGAGGAGGTTGGCCCTGCACCCAAGAGAGCACTGCCAGCGCTCTCTTTGCACTGTTCACTCTCAGCATTTTCTCTTTCCCTCCGAGTCTGACCCTCGATAAGGCATTGACCAAAGCTCTCTTACACAGTCACAACCCTTTCCCAGCTAATGTCTCTGGCTATTTGCTGCCGCGTGCCGGGGCAGCAGGGCGAAGGCCGCGACGCCAACGGGATTAACAAACTTATCAGGAAGGCTGGCTCCGTCCTGGGGATGTAGTTGGGAGTCACTGGAGGTGGTCTTGAAGGGGAGGATGCTCCACAAACTACGGAGCATCTTGGACAACACAGCTCCACCCCCTCCATGACACACTGGTCAAGCTGAGGAGAACCTTCAGCAACAGGTAGTATAAGAAAATAACTGCAGATGCTGGTACAAATCGAAGGTATTTATTCAAAAAGTGCTGGAGTAACTCAGCAGGTCGGGCAGCATCTCGGGAGAGAAGGAATGGGTGACGTTTCGGGTCGAGACCCTTCTTCAGACCTTCAGCAACAGACTGGTTCCACCGAGATGCAGCACAGAACGCCACAGGTCATTTTCCCCAATGACTATCAAACTACACAACTCCTCCCCCTTCTGTCGTGGGATAGACTGACTCCCCTCCCCCTCCCCCCCCCACCCCTCCCCCCAATCTTTGCACATCCCCGATCCTGGACTTTCCATTCGTCACTTTAATTTCATGTTTCATGTATATTGTTGTGTTTTATGATGTTGGCAGACCAATTTCCCGCTTGGGATAAATAAAGTTCTATCATATGGTATCGTAAATCATCTCACCTGGATGTCACTCCTCACAACTTGGAACCACCCAGGGTCACGGGTATGTACAAACTACACAGTATTTCCCAAGGTGGTAGAGGTCCACGCAGTCAGAGTGGAAAATAAGGCGTTTGGTATCACTCAGACACTGAGTACAAGAATCAGGAAGTCATCTTACAGCTTTAGAGGGCTTCGGCTAGACCACGTTGAGTATTGTGTGCAGTTCTGGTCACCCATTACAGGAAGTATATGGAAGGTGCAGATAAGATTCACTGGAACGCTGCCTGGATTAGAGGGATTACCTATAAGGAGAGGTTGGACTGACTTGCATTGTGTTCTCTGGAACGTCAGAGGCTGAGGGGAGATCTGATAGACGTCTTTTAAAATATCAGAGGTTTAGACAGGGGAGGCAGTCAGAAACTTTTTCTCAGGGTGGAAATATTGACTAGAGGACATAGCTTTAAGATGTGAGTAGTAAGGTTTAAAGGAGAAGTGAGGCGTGATTTTTTTTTTTCCACACAGAAGGTGGTGGGTACTGCCTGGGATGGTGCTGGAGGCAGAAACGATAGTGGCATTTAAGCTTTTAGAGGCACACTAGAGCAAGTGGACCCGTTAGGCCCAAACCTCCCATGCATTGGTGCAGCACCCTCTCCTCCTCTCCTCCCCCCCCCCACTCCCCCTCCCCTCTCCCTCCACCGCCTCTCACCCCACTCCTCCCCCCACCGCCCTTCCTCCCTCCCCCATCCCCTCTCTTCCCCTCACCCCCCCACTCCATCCCCCTCAACCCCCCTTATCCTCCCTCCCTCCAACCCCCCTCCTTCCCTCCCTCCCTTGGAAATAGATTTAAACTTTAAAATGTGAATATCTTTAAAAATATAACACCAATTTCAATGAAACTTCTTCCATTAGCACAGTGAGTAAGGTGGGCCTAAAATTGTCGTGCTATCGTGTACTGTTTTTGCTGTAGTTCAGGAACAAACAAAGGAGAGTTTTTATTATAGATGGATATGCAGGGAATGAAGGGATATGGATCATGTGCAGGATGAGGAGTTTAAGTTGGCATCATGTTTAGCACAGACACTGCGGGGCCGAAGGGCCTGTTCCTATCCTATGCTATGTTCCTCTGTTCTACGCCATGCATCAGTACATGTGCTATGATTGCAACAACACCAACTCACTTGCCTGCAATGCTGCCGTGGTCCACACCACCACTCTATTCCCCACTAGCTCACTGCTGCAACAGTCACAGTTTTCTCTTCATTTCAGAATGCCAAACCCAAACTGAGAATAATAAACCAACACAAACTCAGTCTGCTGCAGTTGCAGGAAGCTATCCTTTCCCATACCTCCCAGCGCCAGTAACAGACTCTGGGCAAGGAGTTGGACCTTGACTTCCACAGTTTAATAAACGACAGCCCCGCAGAGTAGTGCCAGCCAAGGTTCAGAGATATACTGGGGCTCTCCATGCCTGGGCCCATCACACAGCAGTGGTGGAAGCTTCCTTCGCACGGACTCGTGATCAGGGTCTCGGAACCACCACCACACACTCACTGCCCAGCAGGCTGGGCCTCTCCACTGCAGCCAACACCTCCTGCAACGGCCACTTGGGATCTGTGCCAAATGCACTCCAACCCTAATGCTGGCACTGCTAGTCGCCACAGGTAAACCCCACCTTCACACTATGCTGGACTGGGAGCAGCTGAGCTTGCGGGCGGTGGGGTTGCTAAAACACACCTAGTGTACAACTCCCCAGGGAGTTGGACAGCACAGGCCCTTCGGCCCACCTATGCCGGCCATCATGCCTACCTCCATTAATTCCATGTTCCTCTATTCCTCCTCATTCTGGTACTTGTCCAGATGCCCCTTAAATATTGTGACTGTTCCTGCCTCCATCACCCCCTCCGGCAGTTCATTCCAGATACTAACTAGGGTGACACGGCGGTGCAGTAATACAGTTGCTGCCTCACAGCGTCATCGACCCAGGTTGGAACCTGACCTCGGATGCTGTCTGTACAGATTTTGTACGTTCTCTCCATGACCTCAGTGGATTTTCTCTTACATCCAAAGACGTACAGGTTTGTAAATTGTTCCTAGTGTAGAGGGTGATCATGGTCGGCGCGGGATCAGAGGGCTAAAGATCCTGTTTCCCTGCTGCATCTCTAAACTGAACTACTATGTGTGAAAAATGTACCCCGATCCCTTTTAAACCTCCTCCCTCTCACCTTAAACCACTGCCCTCAAGTTTCAGACACCCCTGCCGTGGGAAACAGACTCTGGCCACATAGCCTATCTATGTCTCTTAGATTTAGATGTAATTTAATTACACCTCTGTCATGTCACCTCTCAGTCTCCTTTGCACCAAGGGGTAGAGACCCAGGCTGATCCAATGTCTCCAGATAATTCAGGCCCCCCCAGTCCTGGTAACATCTTTGTGAAGACACACAAGTGGCTGCAGATACGTCACAGCATTGATGTTCAAAGGGCTCTTGGAATCTAAGGCCATAGCTCCTTGAAAGTAGCAACTCAAGTAGATAGAGTGATAGTGATAAGGAAGGCGTATGGTATGCTTGCCTTCATTGGTTGGCCATTGAATGTAGAGCCAGGAAGTCATGATGCAGCTTTATAAAACTTTGGTCAGGCCGCATTTGGAGTATTGAGTGCAGTTCTGGACGCCCCGCTACAGGAAGGATGTGGAAGCTTTGAAAAGAGTGCAGAGGTGGTTTACCAGAATGATAGACACAAAGCGCTGGAATGACTCAGCGGGTCAGACGGCATCTCTGGAGAAAAGGAATAGGTGACGTTTCGGGTCGAGACCCTTCTTCAGAATGAGAGTCTGGGGAAAGGGAAACGAGAGATATAGACGGTGATGTAGAGATTTAGAACAAATAAATGAAACATATGCAAAAAAGTAACAATGATAAAGGAAACTGGCTAATTTTAGCTGTGGGCTGGGTGAGAACAAATACAGACAATGAGACTCAACCAGAGGACTTTGAAGCTGGTACAATAGACAATAGATAATAGGTGCAGGAGGAGGCCATTCGGCCCTTCGAGCCAACACCGCCATTCAATGTGATCATGGCTGATCATTCTCAATCAGTACCCAGTTCCTGCCTTCTCCCCATACCCCCTGACTCCACTATCCTTAAGAGCTCTATCTAGCTCTCTCTTGAATGCATTCAGAGAATTGGCCTCCACTGCCTTCTGAGGCAGAGAATTCCACAGACTCACAACTCTCTGACTGTAAAAGTTTTTCCTCATCTCAGTTCTAAATGGCCTACCCCTTATTCTTAAACTGTGGCCCCTTGTTCTGGACTCCCCCCCTACATTGGGAACATGTTTCCTGCCTCTACCGTGTCCAACCCCTTAATAATCTTATACGTTTCGATAAGATCTCCTCTCATCCTTCTAAATTCCAGTGTATACAAGCCTAGTCGCTCCAGTCTTTCAACATATGACATACGACTTGGGTGGGGGAGGGATGGAGAGAGGAGGAATCCAAGGGTTACTTGAAGTTAGAGAAATCAATGTGCATAACACTGGGTTGTAAGCTGCCCAAGGAAATTATTTCCTCCAATTTGCACTTGGCCTCACTCTACAATGGAGGAGGTCAAGGGCAGAAAGGTCAGTGTGGGAAGGGGAAGTGTTTGGCAACCGGGAGATCAGGCAGACTGAATGAAGATGCTGAGTGAAACACCGATGCCTTGTGCCAGAATGATGCCTGGATTAGAGGGTAATAGCTGCAGGGAGAGGCAGGACAGACAAGGATTGATATCTCTGGAATACTGGAGGTTGAGTGCAGACCTGACAGAAGTTTATAAAATTATGGGAGGTGTAGACAGGGTAGACAGTCAGAATCTTTTTCTCAGGATGGAAATAACAAAAAGTAGAGGGCATAGTTTTAAGGTGTGAGGAGGAAAGCTTTCAGGAGATGTGAGGGACAAGCATGGACATGGAGAGGATATGGATCACGTGCACGCAGAGAAGATTGGTTTAACTTGGTACCATGTTTGACATGTGCATTGTGGGCTGAAGGGCCTGTCCCTGTGCTGCACTATTCTATGTTCTACGCTGGAATCTGGAGCTGTCAACAAAGTGCTGGAGGAACTCAGTGGGCCAGGCAGCATCTGTGGAGGGAATGGGCAGATGCCATGTCGGGTCAGGGCCCTTCATCTAGGCATCCATGTGAATCTTTCCTGCACCCTCTGCATCTTACCCACCAACCCACCACCTTTCCATGTCCTCCACAGATGCTGCCTGACCCACTGAGTTACTCCAGCACTCTGCGTCTTATGTACTCATGTTCGGAACGATTTGCCCCGTTATCAGGTCAAGCCACTTTGAGTTTATTGTCAGTTGCAGGTGAACGGTGAGGTACAGGTACAATGAAAACCTGCCTATGCTGCTGTGTGCAGCAGCAACATTGGCACACACAGTCTGACAGCACACAGAAACATAAATTATACATAACTTAATTCTACATGGCAGTGTAAAAAAAAGACTGCGCACAAAAGAAGACAAGAGAGCAGGTAAAAGAAAGTTTGCCACTGTATCCGAGTGCACGTGGCAATAATAAACCAGTACCAAATCTGTGGTAACTCTCAGTCCCAGTCCCCCCACTCTCTCTGTGCTCATTCTCCCTCTCAGCCCAATTCCCTGCTGAAAGCCTCCACTGATGCTACTTGTATCAGCTAGATAGGCACTAGGGTACAGTGACAACATTGGCCACTTTTGTTTGTGTGCTATCCAGTGAATACATGTAGATCACACAATACAGGAGTACAATCCAGCCATGCACAGCTACAAAAGGTCGTGCAAAGTAGACTGCAAAAGCGTTAGTGTTATAGCATGGAGGAGTTGTGTGACTATGAATCTTGAGCAAAACCCTTCCTAATCCTTATGTTCCCCACATAAAAACAACACGCCACGTCTTAAAAGCAAAACATGCAAAATATAGAAAACGTTGAGCAGTGCATAACAAAGCAAGTCAAACTATAATTCCTGTCATCAGGCCAGGACAGAACTTTGATGTACGAGTGTTCGAGTCGCGACACCACAATAATTTGAATACAACTCTGTTCATGATTCACGGCTGTAGCCCAGTCAGTGTTAATGCCGATCCTCGAACCCAGCACATTAAGGCACGGAAATTCATTGGACGTTATCTTTACGGCAACAATACATCTATACAACACACTCATGCAATAAATCTTTAAGCATTGCACAAAGGTCTGAACAAATCTGGAGCCTCAGACACATCACGCAAGAGTGCCACAATAGGGCGGCAAGGTGGCGCAGCGGTAGAGTTGCTGCCTTACAGCGCTTGCAGCGCCGGAGACCCGGGTTCCACCCCGGCTATGGGTGCTGTCTGTACGGAGTTTGTACGTTCTCCCCGTGTCCGCATGGGTTTTCTCCGAGATCTTTGCTTTACCTCCAACACGTACAGGTTTGTAGTTTAAATGGCTAGGTAGAGGTGTAAAATTGTCCCTAGACTGTGTCGGTGCGGACTCGGTGGGCCAAAGGGCCTGTTTCCGCGTTGTTTCTCTAAACTAAACTAAGCCCAGCAATGAGCTGGATTACATGAGACATTTAAAGGCAGAGTTGGAGGGACGGTGAATTTAGGAAGAGGATTCCAGAGCTCAAGACCTTGCCAGGAGAGCAAATCACACTTCACAGCAGTAAAGCATGCAGCAACTCCAGCCTCAGTGCACATGACAGGCACATTGGTAAAGCACCAATCAAGTGCACATCACTGACACCAGTTCACTCGTTCCAAACTCACACACAACTCAGAAAACCCAGTCTCCGCTCCACTCACCAGCCCCTGTACCCCAGCATTAACCCTGCAAACCAGCCTTGCACCCTGACCCCAGCCCTCGCACCCCAACCTACCCTCAGCAACCCCTGCCCCCGACTGATCCCTACACTCCAATCCCCGTTTACAACCATCACCTACACCCTAACCTCTGCCCTCAACTCTGACCTCCTCTTGACCCCTGCACCACAATCTGACTTCCACCCCCAGCTGCGACGCATGCGCTCCAAATCCCCATTCAACTGTGAACCCTGCACCTTGGCCCCGGACCCCAACCGACCCCTGCTCCAACCCCTCCATTTTGACCCCTGCCTCTCGCCAATGCCGGCCCCAAAGTGTCACCTCTGAACCTTGACCCAGCTCCGCAACCCTGACCCCTGCACCTTGATCCCTACTGACCCTGACCCTATGTACCTTGATCCTTGACCCCAACCCTGATCCCTGCACCTTGCCCCCAACACTGAACCCTAAATGTTGATCGTGGGGCCTGAACCCTAAACCTTGACCCTTGCTCCAAATCCTGACCCCCTTCACCTTGACCCTTACCCCCCTCCCTGACTCCTGCACCTTGACCCTTGCCCCCAGTGCTGATCCCTGCACATTGACTCTTGCTGACGATAGACACAAAATGCTGGAGTAACTCAGCGGGTACAGGCAGCATCTCTGGAGAGAATAAATGGGTGACATTTCCGATAGATATAGAAGGTGATGTTGAGATAAAGAACAATGGAAAGATATGAAAAAAAGTAACAATGATAAAGAAAACAGGCCATTGTTAGCTGTCGTCGTATATCATCGTTATTTTTTTTGCATATTTTTCATTCATTGTTCTTTATCTCTCTACATCACCGCCTATATCTCTTGTTTCCCCTTTTCCCTAACCAATCAGAAGGGACTCGACCTGAAACGTCACCCATCCCTTCTCTCCTGAGATGCTGCCTGTCCTGCTGACTTACTCCAGTATTTTGCGTCTGCCAATGTTTGGGTGTTAACCAACATCTGCAGTTCCTTCCTACACCTTGACTCTTGCCCCCCAAACCCTGATCTCTTTCCCCCTGAAACCTGGACAAGCTAGATGCAGGAAAAATGTTCCCGATGTTGGGGGAGTCCAGAACCAGGGGCAACACACAGTCTAAGAATAAAGTGGAGGCCATTTAAAACCGAGGTGAGGAAAAAAACTTTTTAACCCAGCCAGTTGTGAATCTGTGGAATTCTCTGCCACAGAGGGCAGTGGAGGCCAATTCACTGGATGAATTTAAGAGAGAGTTAGATAGGGGTCTAGGGGCTAGTGGAACCAAGGGATATGGGGAGAAGGCAGGAACGGGGTACTGATTGAGAATGATCAGCCATGATCACAGTGAATGGCGGTGCTTGATCGAAGGGCTGAATGGCCTCCTCCTGCACCTATTTTCTATGTTTCTGTTTCTAAAACGCCCCACGTTGATCGCGGGGCCTGAACCCTGAACCCTGCCCCCGAGCCTGGCGCCAACCTGCGACTCCCACAACACAACACAACACAACGCCCCCCCCCCCCTGATCACTCTCCCCGCTCTCCCCAGGCGAGGTGCCGGTGCCGGTGCCGGTGCCGGTGCCGGGGCCGCTCGGTACTCACGGTACTCACGCTCCGGATGGGATGGGACGGGAGGAGATGAGACGAGACGAGACGAGACGATCCCAGTGCTGACTCCGCCCGCTCTCCGCCACCGCCGCGCCGCGCCTGCGCGCTGGACCCAGCGGGGCCGCGCCCGTTGCCGGGCAACCGCCGCCACCTTGCCGGGACCGCGCGGGTTGCCAGGTAACCGCCGCCACCTTGCCGGGGCCGCGCAGGTTGCCCGGCAACGGCCGCCATCTTGCCGGGGGCCGCGCAGGTTGCCCGGCAACCGCCGCCACCTTGCCGGGGCCTCGCAGGTTGCCAGGTAACGGCCGCCATCTTGCCGGGGCCGCGCAGGTTGCCCGGCAACCAACACTATCTTGCCGGGACCGCGCAGGTTACCAGGCAACCGCCGCCATCTTGCCGGGTCCTGGTCCTGGTCCTGGTTCTGGACTTGGACTTGGTTCTTGTTGTAGACCTGGTCCTGGTCCTGGTTCTGGTCCTGGTCCTGGTCCTGGTCCTGGTTCTGGTCCTGGTTCTGGTCCTGGTCCTGGTCCTGGTTCTGGTCCTGGTCCTGGTCCTGGTTCAGGTCCTGGTCCTGGTCCTGGTCCTGGTCCTGGTCCTGGTCCTGGTTCTGGTCCTGGTCCTGGTCCTGGTCCTGGTCCTGGTTCTGGTCCTGGTCCTGGTCCTGGTCCTGGTTCTGGCCCTGGTCCTGGTCCTGGTCCTGGTCCTGGTCCTGGTTCTGGTCCTGGTCCTGGTCCTGGTCCTGGTCCTGGTCCTGGTCCTGGTCCTGGTCCTGGTCCTGGTCCTGGTCCTGGTTCTGGTCCTGGTTCTGGTCCTGGTCCTGGTCCTGGTCCTGGTCCTGGTTCTGGTTCTGGTTCTGGTCCTGGTCCTGGTCCTGGTTCTGGTCCTGGTTCTGGTTCTGGTTCTGGTCCTGGTCCTGGTTCTGGTTCTGGTCCTGGTTCTGGTCCTGGTTCAGGTCCCGGTTCTGGTCCTGGTTCTGGTCCTGATCCTGGGTCTGATCCTAATCCTGGTTCTGGTTCTGGTCCTAGTTATGATCCTGGTTCTGGTCCTGGTTCTGGTTCTGGTCCTGGTTCTAGTCCTGGTTCTGGTCCTAGTTGTGGTCCTGGTCCTGGTCCTGGTTCTGGTCCTAGTTGTGGTCCTGGTCCTGGTCCTGGTTCTAGTCCTGGTCCTGGTTCTGGTTCTGGTCCTGGTCCTGGTTCTGGTCCTAGTTGTGGTCCTGGTCTTGGTCCTGGTCCTGGTTCTGGTCCTGGTTCTGGTCCTGGTCCTGGTTCTGGTCCCGGTCCAGATTCTGGTTCTGGTTGATTTCTTGCCAAACTCCTCATGAGTGTTTATCTGGCGCAGGTCGGGGTGAGTAGAGTAGTGATTACATTTTGAAGTGGGCCTTTTTTGACCAAGTTGAGGAGATCTAGTTGCTCAGTCCCCTTTTTAAATGACTGGACATCGGGAGAGGAACATGTGTTGGGTGGTAACATATTCCATTCCCTTATCGTCCTCGGGTGAAGGGAATATTGGTAGCAAAGTCTATTGAAATTTGGCGAGTTGATGATACAGGGACCATTATTTTGTCTCATTTCATGGCAGTTGGTACTCTGGGATGACGGAAGATTTCATGGCTTGGTTTTGTGAATCTCCTTGTAAATTGCTATAAGTCTTAGCCTGATTCTGCAGCGCTCTAGGGTATCCCATCCGAGAGAAGTCAGCATATTATTCACGCTTGATTTGGGCTTGTAGTCATTACATACAAAACTCCGGGAAGCCGGTCACCCCGGTCCATCCCCATCTCCCGTCTCCCCCATTCCTCCCCTCTCATCTCATCCCCTCCCCTCCTCCCCATCCCGCCTTCCCCCCCCCCCTCACACCCGGAGCTGCGGCTCCGCGGATTCATCACAGATTAACCCCCTCACCTCTGACGTCGCCGCCGAACATTTGCCCTGGCGTCTAATATTCTTATTTCTCTCGCTCCCCAGACCGATCTTCATCGACATCTCCGCAATGGCCTATTATTACCTTTATTGTTACTTAAAAATAAAAAAAAAGGTAAAATATTGACCGTGGAGCTGTTGCCATGGAGGGAGACCGTGGTTGCCCGGGTAACGCGGCGGCGAGCCGACCACACCTCCCCTTTAATCGGTCGCGCCTCCCCTTTAATTGCTCGGGCAAATATTCTGTTGGCGGATTAAAAAAACCAGGGACTGTGAGGGGTGAGAGAGGAGGTCAGACCTGCTCGCCTGGAAACTTCCTTACAGTGTATCAGAGGCAGGAAGTCATGATGCAGCTTTGTAGAGGGATCCTGGGTACCAAGTACATAGTCATCACATACAAAACTCCGTGAGACCGGTCACCCCGGTCCATTCCCGTCTCCCGTCTCCCCCCTTCCTCCCCTCTCATCTCATCCCCTCCCCTGTGGCAACTTTCACAAGTAGATAAGAGTGGTGAAGAAGGCATAAGGAATGTGTAGGAAGGAACTGCAGATGCTGGTTTCAACCGAAGATAGACACAAAATGCTGGAGTAACTCGGCGGGACAGGCAGCGTCTCTGGAGAGAAGGAATGGGTGACGTTTGGGGCCGAGATATTGCGAGTCTTCCTCGCCTACCTGAACACTACTGAGGATCGCAAGCTTACCCGCTTCCAGACCGGTCTTTTAAGCAGATCAGTCTGAAGAAGGGTCTCGACCCGAAACGTCACCCGTTCCTTCTCTCCAGAGACGCTGCCTGCTCCGCTGAGTTACTCCGCCGTTTTGTGTCTATCAAGGCAAAAGGAATACCTGGCTTCATCGGTCTGGGCCTTGAGTATAAGAGTCAGGAGTCATGGTGCACCTTTATATTAGGCTTTGATTAGGCTGTATTTGGGGTACTCTGGGATGACGGAAGATTTGATTAGGCTGCAGTTCTGGTCACCCCTATTACAGGGAGGACGTGGAGCGGTTGGAGGGGGTGCAGAGGAGGTTTACCAGAAGTGTAGAAAATTATGAGAGGCGTAGATAGGGTAGACCGTCTGAAACTTTTTCCAGGGCTGGAAATGTCAAAAGACTAGAGGTCGTATCTTTAAGGTGAGAGGAGATGTGCAGGGCAAGTTTATTTTACACATAAGGTGGAATTAAATCTTGACAATTGTGAGGGTGATCATTCTGGAAAGTGAAACAGAGGTAGGGCACTGAGGAATGATGATGAACAGAGAGACCATGTAGTTCAAGTCCACAGTTCCCAGAGAGTCACGATGCAAGTAGATACGGTAGTGAGGAGTGTCTATTTCATGCTTACCTTCATCGGTCTGGGCATTGAGTGTAAATTTGGAAGATAACGTTGCCTCTTTTCAAAACGCTGGTCAATCTGCACTGGATGTGTGTACAGTTCTGGTCACCGCACTAATGGAAGGATGGGGCTGTGCTGGAGAGAGTGCAGAGGAGATTCACTGGGATGCTAATGACATGTTGAACTTCATAACGAGAGGATTTGATTATAGGAGGAAATAAGTCCTTCTGCAGTTGTACAGGGCCCTGGTGAGACCACATCTGGAGTATTATGTGCAGTTTTGGTCTCCTAATTTGAGGAAGGACATCCTTCCTATTGAGGCAGTGCAGCGTAGGTTCACGAGGCTAATCCCCGGGATGGCGGGACTGTCATGCGAGGAAAAATTGGAAAGACTGGGCTTGTATTCACTCAAATTTAGAAGGATGAGAGGGGATCTTATAGAAACGTATAAAATAATAATAGGACTGGACAAGCGGGATGCAGGAAAAATGTTTCCAATGTTGGGGGGGGGGTCCAGAACCAGGGACCACAGTCTAAGAATAAAGGGGAGGCCATTTAAAACTGAGGTTAGAAAAAACTTTTTCACCCAGAGAGTTGTGAATTTGTGGAATTCTCTGCCACAAAAGGCAGTAGAGGCTAATTCACTGGACGAATTTAAAAGAGAGTTAAATAGAGCTCTTGGGGCTAGCGGAATTAAGGGATATGGGGAGAAAGCAGGCACAGGTTACTGATTGTGGATGCTCAGCCATGATCACAATGAGTGACGGTGCTGGCTCAAAGGGCCAAATGGACTCCTCCTGTACCTATTTTCTATGTTTCTATGTTAATGTAGCCTGGGTTGGAGGAGTTCAGTTATGGAGAGAGATTGGACAGGCCGGGCTTGTGTCCCTGGAGTGAAGAAGGCTGAGGGGTGTGTTAGACTATGCTTGTTTCTCAAGGTAGAATGTGGGATGGTGCAGCACGAAAATGGGCCAAAATGTCTGTGCTGAACGTGATGCCAAGACCATCACTTATCTACTTGCACATAGTCCATCTCCCTCCATTCCCTGTCATTGTGAGCTACTCCACACTCTTCACTGTGCCCAGCAGAAGCCCGGGTGTGGGGGCTGGCAAGTCAGGTTCCAGTGAGGGTACTCTACCCCTCCCTCCCCCTCCCTGACATTCGTTCTCTCTCTTTCCTCCTCTCTGGACACTCGCTCCCCTCTCCCCCTCCCTCTCCCTCCCTATAGGACCTGACACATTACTCACCGTGCCAACACTGCATGGCCCCCCCCTGTTTCCCAAGGTAGAATATAGGACGGTACAACACAAAAATCTGCCCACATTGTCTGTGCCGAACATGATGCCAAGACCATCACCTATCTACCTGCACATAATCCATATCCCTCCTTTCCCTGACATTATTCCCTGTTAAATGCCACGATGTGGGTACCAATGATGTAGGTAGAACGAGGAAAGAGGGAATTTGAACAGTTCGGTTCCAAGAAAAGCAGAACCAAGGAGGTAATAATCTCTGGATTGCTGCTTGTGCAAATTGGCATAGGGTGGAGAAGATTAGAGAGTTGAACGTGTGGCTCAAAGACTGGTGTGGAAGAAGTGGGTTTGAGTTTGTGGGACATTGGCACCAGTATTGGGGAAGGGGGGAACTGTTCTGACGGGACGGACTCCACTTGAACCCGGCTGGGACCAGACTCCTGGCAAACCGTAAAACCAGGGCTTGCAACTAAAAAGTGGGGGGATGGGGGTCAGCAAATCGGAAGTGTGAGGGTGGAGTTAAAGGGATAGAGAGTGCAGGAAAAGTTACAGAAGTCTCCAGGAGTAACCGGACGGAAAGTTTAAGAAGGGATAAGAGGGTAAGGTCGGGTAAAATCAGGACCGGTGTGAGAGGGGAGGTGAATACCGAATTAAAGACGTTATATTTGAATGCACGTAGTACAAGAAACAAAGTGGATGAGCTTAGAAATTGGTAGGTATGATGTTGTGGGAATTACGGAGATGTGACTGCAAGAGGATCGGAGCTGGGAGCTGAATATTCAAGGGTTATACGTCCGATAGGAAAGACAGACAGGTGGGCTGAGGGGGTGTGTGTAGCTCTATTGGTAAGGGATGAAATTCAGTCCTTAGTGAGGGGTGACATAGGATCAGAAGATAGACAATAGACAATAGGTGCAGGAGGAGGTAATTCGGCCCTTCATGCGAGCAACGCCATTCAATGTGATCATGGCTGATCATTCTCAATCAGTACCCCGTTCCTGCCTTCTCCCCATACCCCCTGACTCCGCTAATCTTAAGATGGGATCTTATAGAAACGTATAAAATTATAAAAAGACTGGACAAGCGAGATGCAGGAAAAATGTTCCCAATGTTGGGGGAGTCCAGAACCAGGGGCCACGGTCTAAGAATAAAGGGGAGGCCATTTAAAACTGAGATGAGAAAAAACGTTTTCACCCAGAGAATTGTGAATTTGTGGAATTCTCTACCACAAAAGGCAGTAGAGGCTAATTCACTGGACGAATTTCAAGATTCAAGATTCAAGATTCAAGATATCTTTATTTGTCATCCAAAAAACAAGTTTTTTGGACGAAATTTCGTCACCCACAGTCCAACAATAAGAGCAATAAAATAAGCAAATTACACAACCCCAACCAACACAAAACCCCCCAAAAAGAAACATCCATCACAGTGAGTCTCCTCCAGTCCCCTCCTCACTGTGATGGAAGGCCAGAATGTCTTTTCTCTTCCCCTGCCGTCTTCTCCTGCGGTCAGGCTGTTGTCGTTGCCATGTTCCAGGCTGCGCCGGACGGTGAAATGTCCGCAACGGGCCGACCCAAGCCCCGCTGCAAGTCGGGGCGGTCGGGGCTCCCGACATTGAAGCCCCCGCCGAGCAGAGAAAATTCCGTGGCCTATTTCAGGCCGCGCCGGACGGTGAAATATCCGCGGCGGGCCGACCCAAGCCCCGCAATCCGGGGCGGGCGAACACGCTGCCGCTGCCGGAGCTCCCGATGTCGGCATCCACGCGGCCCGAGCCTAAGGCGAGTCGCAGCTCCTCCAGCAGCCTCCGAGGACGGCCGGCTCCGGTGGTGGTCAGTCCGATCCGCGGGCTCTGCGAACCAGAGCCCTGGAGGCCGCCAGCTCCAGGAGTTTGGCCGATGGTAGGCCGCAGCAGGAACGGAGACACGGCCCAGAAAACAAAGGTCGGGTCTCCGTTCGGAAGGGACACCTATTTACAATGTTACAGTTCCCCCCCTCCCCCCCCACAGACACACATAGTACACAAACACAAAAACACCACATCACAACTACAATTAAGACAAAAAAAAAACAAAAAAAAACAACAAAACACAAAGACAAACGGACTGCAGGTAAGCCGCAGCTGCTAGGGCAGCGCCGCCATCGAACAAAATTTAAAAGAGAGCTAGATAGAGCTCTCGGGGCTAGCGGAATCAAGGGATATGGGGAGAAAGCATGCACAGGTTACTGATTGTGGATGCTCAGCCACGATCACAATGAGTGACGGTGCTGGCTCAAAGGGCCAAATGGACTCCTCCTGTACCTATTTTCTATGTTTCTATGTTAATGTAGCCTGGGTTGGAGGAGTTCAGGTTTGGAGAGAGATTGGACAGGCCTGGAGTGAAGAAGGCTGAGGGGTGGGTAAGACTATGCCTGTTTCCCAAGGTAGAATGTAGGATGGTGCAGCACGAAAATGGGCCAAAATGTCTGTGCTGAACGTGATGCCAAGACCATCACTTATCTACTTGCACATAGTCCATCTCCCTCCATTCCCTGTCATTGTGAGCTACTCCACACTCTTCACTGTGCCCAGCAGAAGCTGGGGGCTGGCAAGTCAGGTTCCAGTGAGGGTAGCAACCTCCACTACTCTACCCCTCCCTCCCCCTCCCTGACATTCGCTCTCTCTCTTTCCTCCTCTCTGGACACTCGCTCCCCTCTCCCCCTCCCTCTCCCTCCCTATAGGACCTGACACATTACTCACCGTGCCAACACTGCATGGGGCCCCACTGTTTCCCAAGGTAGAATATAGGACGGTACAACACAAATATCTGCCCACATTGTCTGTGCCGAACATGATGCCAAGACCATCACCTATCTACCTGCACATAATCCATATCCCTCCTTTCCCTGACATTATTCCCTGTTAAATGCCACGATGTGGGTACCAATGACGTAAGTAGAACGAGGAAAGAGGTTCTGCCAAAGGAATTTGAACAGTTCGGTTCCAAGAATAGCAGAACCAAGGAGGTAATAATCTCTGGATTGCTGCCTGTGCAAATTGGAATAGGGTGGAGAAGATTAGAGAGTTGAACGTGTGGCTCAAAGACTGGTGTGGAAGAAGTGGGTTTGAGTTTGTGGGACATTGGTACCAGTATTGGGGAAGGGGGGAACTGTTCTGACGGGACGGACTCCACTTGAACCCGGCTGGGACCAGACTCCTGGCAAACCGTAAAACCAGGGCTTGCAACTAAAAAGTGGGGGGATGGGGGTCAGCAAATCGGAAGTGTGAGGGTGGAGGTAAAGGAAAAGAGAGTGCAGGAAAAGTTACAGAAGTCTCCAGGAGTAACCGGACGGAAAGTTTAAGAAGGGATAAGAGGGTAAGGTCGGGTAAAATCGGGACCGGTGTGAGAGGGGAGGTGAATACCGAATTAAAGACGTTATATTTGAATGCACGTAGTACAAGAAACAAAGTGGATGAGCTTAGAAATTGGTAGGTATGATGTTGTGGGAATTCCGGAGACGTGGCTGCAAGAGGATCGGAGCTGGGAGCTGAATATTCAAGGGTTATACGTCCGATAGGAAAGACAGACAGGTGGGCAGAGGGGGTGTGTGTAGCTCTGTTGGTAAGGGATGAAATTCAGTCCTTAGTGAGGGGGTGACATAGAATCAGAAGATGGACAATAGACAATAGGTGCAGGAGGAGGCAATTCGGCCCTTCGAGCCAGCAACGCCATTCAATGTGATCATGGCTGATCATTCTCAATCAGTACCCCGTTCCTGCCTTCTCCCCATACCCCCTGACTCCGCTATCCTTAAGAGCTCTATCTAGCTCTCTCTTGAATGCATTCAGTGAATTGGCCTCCACTGCCTTCTGAGGCAGAGAATTCCACAGATTCACAACTCTCTGACTGAAAAGGTTTTTCCTCTTCTCAGTTCTAAATGGCCTACCCCTTATTCTTAAACTGTGCCCCCTTGTTCTGGACTCCCCCAACATTGGGAACATGTTTCCTGCCTCTAATGTGTCCAACCCCTTAATAATCTTATACGTTTCGATAAGATCCCCTCTCATCCTTCCAAATTCCAGTGTATACAAAATGTAGTCAATGTGGATAGAACTGATGGTGAGGGTAAAAAGACCCTCATGGGAGCTATTTACAAGCCCCCAAACAGTACCCAGAATGTAGGGTACATCAGCAGATACAATTGGCGTGTAAAAAAGGCAATGCTACGGTGGTCATGGGAGATTTCAAAATGCAGATAGACTGGGAAAATCGGCTTAGAGACAGAAACATTTAAAAAATAGGTGCAGGAGTAGGCCATTCGGCCCTTTGATCCAGCACCACCATTCCATATGATCATGGCTGATCATCTAAAATCAGTACCCCTTTCCTGCTTTTTCCCCATATCCCTTGATTCCTTTAGCCATGAGAGATAAGTCTAACTCTCTCTTGAAAACATCCAGTGAATTGGCCTCCACTGCCTTCTGCGGCAGAGAATTCCACTGATTCACAACTCTCTGGGTGAAGAAGTTTTTCCTCTTTTCAATCCTATTTAGGACTGACAGAAGGCAGTGGAGGCCATTCACTGGATGTGTTCAAGAGTTAGATCTAGCTCTTAGGGCTAAGGGAATCAAGGGATGTGGGGAAAAAGTTGGAACGAGGTACTGATTTTGGATTTTTAGCAATTGTCATATTAAATGGCGGTGCTGGCTCGAAGGGCCGAATGGCCTACTCCTGCACCTATTTTCTATGTTTCTATGTTATGACATCTAGTCTTTGATATTTCCATTCTGGGGAAGCTTCTGACTGTCTACCCTAGCTACCCCTCTCATAATTGTATATATTTCTATCAGATCTCCCTGTAACCTCCAGCGTTCTAGAGAAAACAAGTTTGTTCAACCCCTCCCTGTAGCTAATACGCTCTAATCCAGGCATCAATGTAGGGGGTTTCAAAAACAAGAGGGCAAAGGGTTAAAGTTAAAAGGTGGAGTTTAAAGGGGATTGGCGGGGTTGGCTTTTATAGAGGGAGTGGTTGATGTCTGGAACGAGCTGCCAGAGGAGGTGGTGGAGTCTGATAGTCACTGCAGTTAAGGAGCAGTTAAGGAAACACTTAAACGAGCTAAGCTCAGGGGGACATGGTCCTGATGTGGGCAAATGGGGCATGGACGGACTGAACTGCCCTTGTCCACTCACCTTGGAGTCAGAATACTCATGACACCGACACACTCTTCACGAGGTGGGGAGAAACTGCAGATACTGGTTTAAACCGAAGACACACACAAAAAGCTGGAGTAACTCAGCTGGTCAGGCAGCATGTCTGGAGAAAATCGCCTCTTCTCCAGAGATGCTGCCTGACCCGCTGAGTTACTCCACACTCTTCACTGTCCCCGGCAGAAGCACGGAGGTGGGGGCTGGCAAGTCAGGTTCCATAGAGACATAGAAACATAGGTGCAGGAGGAGGCCATTCGGCCCTTCGAGCCAGCACCGCCATTCATTGTGATCATAGCTGATCATCCACAATCAGTAACCTGTGCCCAACTTCTCCCCATATCTCTTGATTCCACTAGCCCCCAGAGCTCTATCTAACTCTCTCTTAAATTCATCCAGTGCCTCCACTGCCCTCTATGGCAGAAAATTCCACAAATTCACAACTCTCTGGGTGGAAAAAGTTCCTTCTCACCTCAGTTTTAAATGGCCTCCCCTTTATTCTAAGACTGTGGCCCCTGGTTCTGGACTCCCCCAACATTGGGAACATGTTCTGGACTCCCCCAACATTGGGAACATGTTCTGGACTCCCCCAACATTGGGAACATGTTCTGGACTCCCCCCAACATTGGGAACACGTTCTGGACTCCCCCAACATTGGGAACATGTTCTGGACTCCCCCAACATTGGGAACACGTTCTGGACTCCCCCAACATTGGGAACATGTTCTGGACTCCCCCAACATTGGGAACATGTTCCAGTGAGGGTAGCAACCTCCATTACTCTACCCCTCCCTCCCCCTCCCTGACACTCGCTCCCCTCTCCCTCCCCCACCCTCCTCCAAGACGCGACTCATTGCCACACTCCATGGGACTGCCTCTCCCAGTGTTGCCACCATTTACCCTCCACATCCACGGAGTCAGGCCACAGAGAACAGGAGATGTCAAAGGTAAACAAGAATCTTTATTTTAAATTATTTTGTTCTGGGTGTCACAAACCCTCCTGAATACATGGGTGTGGGGGCTGAATATTCCTCTATACACAGTGTGTGTGTGTGTGTGTGTGTGCGTGTGCGTGTGTGTGTTGTGTGTGTGTATGTGTCTGTGTGTTTGTGTGCATGTGTGTGCGTGTGTGCGTGCATGTGTGACACACACCCAGTGTTCAGAGGTTTGGGTTGAGTTTTATTATTGTCACATGTACCGAGATACAGTGGAAAGCTTTGTTTTGCATGCTGTCCAAGCAGATCAGATAATACTATACATAAATACAATCAAGTCAAACAGTTGTGCAATGGGTAGAGCAAAGGGGAAGTTAAAGAGTGCAGAATATGGTTCTCAGCATTGTAGCGCGTCAGTTCCAGAGACAAAGTCCAATGTGAACAATGGGGTGGAGGTGAATCGGACAGTACCCTCTCCTGTGTTCAGGGATGTGAAGGAGTACATTTTTCGACACACACACCGTGTCTCCACTGCGTGTCTGTGTACGTGTGTCCGGTCCATGTAGCCACTCTGTGTCCGTGTGTCCAGTCTGTGTTTGTGTGTCCATTTCCATGTCCCCCCTGTGTCCATGTCCCTGTCTGTGTCTGTGTGTCTTGTCCTTGTCTCCACTCCTTGTCCGTGTGTCCGGTCCATGTCAACACTCTGTATCCGTGTGTCCAGTCTGTGTTTGTGTGTCCATTTTCATGTCCCCCCTGTGTCCATGTCCGTGTCTCCACTCCTTTCCGTGTGTCCACTCTGTGTCCGTGTGTCCGGTCTGTGTTTGTGTGTCCATGTCCATGCCTCCATGTCCCCCCTGTGTCCATGTCCGTGTCTCCACTCCTTGTCCGTGTGTCCATGTCCATGTCTCCACTCTGTGTCCGTGTGTCGGTCCGTGTTGGTTCTGCCGTGCCTTCACTCCATCAATTCCACGTCTGTGATTTCCTCGAATATCTCCTTCACCCTCTCCCACGCTCCCTCCACTTGTTCAGTGAAGCTGAAAGGGGTAGGGAAGGCCTGGATTTACTGCAGGGAATCGGGAATATCCCAGCCGCTCCCACAGCGCCCTCACCCATGGGTGTAGATCAACCCAGCACCCTCCCCCCTCGCTCTCCCTCCCCCCTCACTCTCCCCCTCGCTCTCCCTCCCCATACCCCTCCCCCTCGCTCTCCCTCCCCCCTCACTCTCCCCCTCGCTCTCCCTCCCCATACCCCTCTCCCTCGCTCTCCCTCCCCCCTCACTCTCCCCCTCGCTCTCCCTCCCCATACCCCTCCCCCTCGCTCTCCCTCCCCCCTCACTCTCCCCCTCGCTCTCCCTCCCCCCTCACTCTCCCCCTCGGTCTCCCTCCCCCCTCACTCTCCCCCTCGCTCTCCCTCCCCCCTCACTCTCCCCCTCGCTCTCCCTCCCCCCTCACTCTCCCCCTCGCTCTCCCTCCCCATACCCCTCCCCCTCGCTCCCCCTCCCACTTGTTCTCCCTCCCCCTCGCTCCCCCTCCCACTTGCTCTCCTTCCCACTTGCCCTCGCTCTCCATCCCCCTCGCTCTCCCTCCCCCTCGCTCTCCCTCCCCCTCGCTCTCCCTCCCCCTCGCTCTCCCTCCCCCTCGCTCTCCCTCCCCCTCGCTCTCCCTCCCCCTCGCTCTCCCTCCCCCTCGCTCTCCCTCCCCCTCGCTCTCCATCCCCCTCGCTCTCCCTCCCCCTCGCTCTCCCTCCCCCTCGCTCTCCCTCCCCCTCGCTCTCCCTCCCCCTCGCTCTCCATCCCCCTCGCTCTCCCTCCCCCTCGCTCTCCCTCCCCCTCGCTCTCCCTCCCCCTCGCTCTCCCTCCCCCTCGCTCTCCCTCCCCCTCGCTCTCCCTCCCCCTCGCTCTCCCTCCCCCTCGCTCCCCCTCCCCCTCGCTCTCCCTCCCCCTCGCTCTCCCTCCCCCTCGCTCTCCCTCCCCCTCGCTCTCCCTCCCCCTCGCTCTCCCTCCCCCTCGCTCTCCCTCCCCCTCGCTCTCCCTCCCCCTCGCTCTCCATCCCCCTCGCTCTCCCTCCCCCTCGCTCTCCCTCCCCCTCGCTCTCCCTCCCCCTCGCTCTCCCTCCCCCTCGCTCTCCCTCCCCCTCGCTCCCCCTCCCCCTCGCTCTCCCTCCCCCTCGCTCTCCCTCCCCCTCGCTCTCCCTCCCCCTCGCTCCCCCTCCCCCTCGCTCCCCCTCCCCCTCGCTCTCCCTCCCCCTCGCTCTCCCTCCCCCTCGCTCTCCCTCCCCCTCGCTCTCCCTCCCCCTCGCTCTCCCTCCCCCTCGCTCTCCCTCCCCCTCGCTCCCCCTCCCCCTCGCTCTCCCTCCCACCTCAGTCTCTTCCCCATCAGTCTCGCTCCCTTTCACTGCCCCTCTCACTCCCTCTTCTCTCTCCCCCTCCACTATTCCTCCCTGTCCAACACGCAGATCTCTTCCTTTCTCTCGTTATCTTTGTCGTGCACTATATCTCTTTTAGTCCCTTCTCTCTCTGTGTCCATCCTTCTGTCTGCCTGTTATCTTTGCATTATCTCACTTCCAGCCCCCCTCCCCCCCACCATTGACCTCGACCCCCCCTCCCCACCAACACCGACCCCTCCCCACCATCACCGCCCCCCTCCGCCCCCCCCCACCATTGACCCTGACCCCCCTCCCCACCAACACCTCCCCACCAACACCTCCCCACCACCACCGACCCCTCCGCCCCCCCCCCCCCCCCCCCCCCACGCACCTCTCCAACAGGTCGAGACCTCACTCGACTGACCGATGAAGTCATTGGCCACGTCTCTTCCAGGACAGGTCTGCAGGGAAACAGGAGGGGTGGCAGTGGGAGAGAGGGGTGGGGGTGGGGGGATGGATACAAGGGGTGAAGGGGTGGGGGAGGGAGTCATAGGGGTGGGATAAATGGGGGAGGGTGCGGGTGGGGGTGTAGGGGTGGGGGGAGGGAGTCATAGGGGTGGGATAAATGGGGGAGGGTGGGGGTGGGGGTGTAGGGTGGGGGAGAGGGTTGGGGGATGGGAGCGGGTGAGGGTGGATGGATAAAGGGGTGAAGGGGTGGGGGAGGGAGTCATAGGGTGGGATAAACAGGGGAGGGTGCGGGTGGGGGTGTAGGGGTGGGGGGAGGGAGTCATAGGGGTGGGATAAATGGGGGAGGGTGTGGGTGGGGATGTAGGGTGGGGGAGAGGGTTGGGGGGTTGGGAGCGGGTGAGGGTGGATGGATAAAGGGGTGAAGGGGTGGGGGGAGGGAGTCATAGGGGTGGGATAAATGGGTGGGGATGTAGGGTGGGGGGAGCGTGAGACACCAGGCTACAAACTATCGCTCAGGAGTATCAGGCGACAACTAGGGTGAGTCCAGGCACCCCCTCCCTCTCGCCCGGCTGGGTGTAGCTCCACTTCACCTCCACACGGAACAAGTCAGGTGCGTGAGCGATCGCCCTCTGCTCACCTGGTCGAGTTATAGTCCATGCACTCCACATCACCCGCAGTGTGGTTTAGATTAGAGATACAACGCAGAAGCAGACACTCCGGCCCACCGAGTCTGCTCTGACGGCGATCCCCGCACACTAGCACAATTTACAATTTTACTAAAGCCAATTAAGCTACAAATCAATAGGAAAAAAACTGCAGACGCTGGTGTAAATCGAAGGTGGACACAAAATGCTGGAGTAACTCAGCGGGTCAGGCAGCATCTCAGAAGAGAAAGAATGGGTGACGTTTCGGGTCAAGAAGGGTCTCGACCCGAAACGCCACACATTTCTTCTCTCCCGAGATGCTGCCTGACCCGCTGAGTTACTCCAGCATTTTGTGTCTAGCTACAAACCTGTACGTCTTTGGAGTGTGGGAGCAAACCGGAGATCCCGAGAAAACCCACGTAGGTCACGGGGAGAACCCAGGTCTCCGTGCAGACAGCACCTGCGGTCAGGATGGAACCCGGGTCTCCGGCGCTGTGAGGTAGCAACTCTACCGCTGCGCCACCGTGCCGCCTCTCCACCATTCACACTGAACGCGTGAGGACTGTGAGGGAACGCTCTCCACTTGCCCTGAGTGTACGCGGAATAGACTCTAGAATCATAGACTACAGAGGGTTTCATTATAGAGATTATATGGCATCCACAATTTAGAGTCAGAGAGCTTTAGATTTTTAGATTTAGAGATACAGCGCAGAAACAGGCCCTTCGGCCCACCGGGTCCGCGCCGCCCAGCGATCCCCGCACATTAACACTATCCTACACCCACTAGGGACAATTTTTTACATTTACCCAGTCAATTAACCTGCAAACCTGTACGTCTTTGGAGTGTGGGAGGAAACCGAAGATCTCGGAGAAAACCCACGCAGGTCACGGGGAGAACGTGCAAACTCCGTACAGACGGCGCCCGTAGTGCGTGGGTTTGAACCTGAGTCTCCGGGCGCTGCATTCGCTGTAAGGCAGCATCTCTACCGCTGCGCCACTTTGCCGTAGAGTTATACAGCATGGAAACAGGCCCTTCAGCCCATCAATCCAACCGTGCTAAATCCCATCTCCCAGCCCTTAATGCCTCACCAAACCCCCCTTCCTGATGGAGGGGAGGGAAGGAATGGGCAATGTGAAGCGGAGAGGAGGGAGGGATGGGCGGTGAGGCACTGATGGTCCTGTGGGAGGGGGGGGGGGGGATGGAGAGCTCCAGATCCAGGGGTGGGAGGGGGGGGAGGGGGAGATGGTACCGCCAGCAGGAGGCGGTGTTGAGGGGGTGTGTGAGCGAGCGAGCGGGGGCCAGGACATGCACCTACCCGTGGGCTCTGTCTCCATCGGGTGGGCCCAGATGTCTGAAACACAGAGGGACAGGGTCGTTACTCCCCCCACCCTACAGTCCCCATGGCCCACACAAACACATCCCCCACCCACACTCCCACTCATATGCCCACCCACTCACACTCACAACCCCCCCCACACCCACACCCACACCCCACCCACACTCATACCCCCCCCACACCCACACCCCACCCACATTCATACCCCCCCCACACCCACACCCCACCCACACTCATACCCCACCCACACCCACACCCACACTCATACCCCCACCCACATCCACATCCCCACCTACACCCCCACTCATATGCCCACCCACTCACACCGCCTCACACCCACATCCCCACCCACAACCCCACCCACACTCATACCCCACCCACACTCATACCCCCCCCACACCCACACCCCACCCACATTCATACCCCCCCACACCCACACCCCACCCACACTCATACCCCACCCACACCCCACCCACTCATACTCTCCCACCCACATCCCCACCCACACTCTTACCCCACCCACACCCCACCCACTCATACTCTCCCACCCACACCCCACCCACTCATACTCTCCCACCCACACCCCACCCACTCATACTCTCCCACCCACACCCCACCCACTCATACTCTCCACCCACACCCCACCCACTCATACTCTCCCACCCACACCCCTCTCACCCACTCACCCTCACTCCCCCTGACCCATACCCCCACCCACACTCCACCTCACCCCCTCCACTCACACCCACTCACACCCCCACCCACACCTAATTACACCCACACCCATACCCCCACTCACACTCACTCCCAGAGGGGGAGAGA